>NW_026046055.1:0-59421 GCF_023898315.1 Schistocerca nitens
TGGCCCTGAGAAGGGCCGTTTTGGGCCGCGCGACAGCCGCAGCCGTGCCATCGCGCGCCACTAAGACGACGCGGGGGAGGGCGGTGGGGGACGACGGCGTCAAGCGCCAACCCCTCTCCCTTGCCTTTCTTTAACTTTACTACTTTACTTCTTCTTCTTGGGCGACGCCTTCGCCTTAGACGGCGTCGTCGCCTTCTTCGGGCGCGGCGCCTTCGGCTTCTTCGTCGGAACCTTGGCGGCCTTCTTCGCCTTCGACGGCGACTTGGCCTTGGCCGGCTTGGCCGCAGCCGCCTTCTTCGCACCC
The DNA here is from genome assembly GCF_023898315.1 of Schistocerca nitens. Lineage (NCBI taxonomy): Eukaryota > Metazoa > Arthropoda > Insecta > Orthoptera > Acrididae > Schistocerca > Schistocerca nitens. The sequence goes on from NW_026046055.1 coordinate 305, forward strand.
GCGGGAGCCGCCGACGCCGCAGACGCCTTCTTGGCGGCGCCCGCCTTCCGACCGGTCGCCGCCTTCACGCCACCAGCCTTCTTTGCGCCGGCCGCGCGGCCGCCCTTCTTCTCCTTGCTGGCCGGAGCGGCGCGCTTCTTCTTCGCACCGCCGGCACGAGCCTTGCCGCCCTCGGCCGCCCCGCCGCCGGCGCCGGCAAGCTTGAAAGAGCCGGACGCGCCCTTCCCCTTCGTCTGCACCAGCTCGCCAGCCACGACGGCCGACTTGAGGTACTTCTTGATAAAGGGCGCCAGCTTCTCCGCGTCCAGCTTGTAGTGCGCGGCAATGTACTTCTTGATCGCCTGCAGCGACGAGCCGCCGCGCTCCTTCAGACTCTTGATGGCGGCCGTCACCATCTCAGAGGTGCGCGGGTGCGCAGGCTTGGCGCGCGGCTTCTTCGCAGACGCCGCAGACTTGGCCTTCTTCGTCGTGCCGGTGGCGGCGGGTGCCGCAGCAGTCTCGTTCGTAGCCGCCTGATCTGCCATTATTTCGACGGACGACGCGCGTACACACAACAACAGAACAGCGAGAGAGAGCGGCAAGGCGGCAAGCACGGCAGAGAATAGCCGCCGCGCCGCCAGGCCCAGCCAGTGTCGCGGGCGGGCGCGGACGGCCGAGAGAGCGGCCGCCACTCTGCGCGCCGCCGCGCCGCGCCTCCCGCGCTTGCTACCGCCCAACGTCCGACAGCCTGTGCGGACCAGCCCCAAACCTGCGCCGCAACCACCCGCGCCATTCAAACCACCGAGGATGGGGCTACACACGGCCACACCACAGTCGCCAACCAGTCGCCACGGCAGCGCCGCAAACCACGGCCAAACTGCAGCTACCGCGCGCCACAGCCTGGCTCGGCCCGCCGAGAATCGCCGCCCCCGCCCAAATGCCGCCCCCACAGCCCCAGCCGACGACCCGCCACAATGGCCAAACCTTCGGCAAAACTGGCGCACCGTCGCCGCGCCAGCCCGGCCAGCGCGGCCGCCGCCACAGCCACACAAGCGGAGGCGTGCGGCGATGACGGCCGTGCAAACGCACCTCCGCCGCCCCATCGCCCTCCCACCGTTTCCCGATCGGCCCGCGGCCGTCGGGCCACCTCGCCCGCCAACATTCGCGCCCGTTTCCCACAAAATTGCCCGCCGCAAAACAAAAACGAGCGCCGCCTGCGCAACATGGGCACCGGCCAACCGAGGCGCCGCCGCCCCTCGCCGCTTTAAGCGAGGGTGGCTAACCGCCATCCGCAACTACAGACGCACCGAATCTGCCTTCAAAAGCACACACCGACAGCCGACCTCTAACATTTAGACTCCGCAAGCCACCCAACGGTGTGTGGCGGAGGGCACTTCACGTGCCAATGTCATTTACCTCCCTTTGCTGTTCCAGTCGCGTATGGTTCGCGGGACGAACCGACAGTCTGCAAAAAAAACGCCTCCGTGCGCGCTCGAATCTCTCTAACCACATCCATTCGTGATCTCCTCGGGAGGTATACGCAATATATTCGATACCCCATCCAGAAACGCAATATCTCGAAACCTGGCGAGCAAGCTACACCGCGATGCAGAGCGCCTCTATTGCAGAGTCTGCCGCTTGGGTTTGTTAAACATCTCCGTAACGCTATCACGGTTACCAAATGACCCTGCGACGAAACGTTGGATCGTCTCCGTCGCCTCCGTCAACGCGACCTGGTACGGATCCCACACTGATGGGCAACACGCACGTATAGGTCGAACGAACGGGTGTTTTGTAAGCCACCTCCTCCTTTGTTGATGGACGACATTTGCTACGCATTCTCCCAATAAATCGCAACCTGGTACCCGCCTTACCAACAATTACTTTTGTTTGTTTTTTTTTTTTGTTTTTTTTTTTTAATATGATGATCATCCCACTCCCAATCACTCCGCACGCATACTCCCAGATATTTTACAGACGTAACTGCTACCAGTGTTTGTCCCGCTATCATATAATCAATCATACAATAAAGGGTCCGTCTTTCTATATTATTCGCAATACATGTTAAGGGACAGTTGCCACTCCCTGCACCACGTGCCTATCCGCTGCAGATCGTCCTGCATTTTTCGCTGCAACTTCTCTGTATACTACAGCATCATCCGCGAAAAGACGCATGCAACGTCCGACACTATCTACTAGGTCATTTATATACATTGTGTGTGAAGAGCAATGGGTCCCATAACACTCCCCTGTGGCACGCCAGAGGTTACTTTAACGTCTGTAGACGTCTCTCCATTGATAACACAACATGCTGTGTTCTGTTTGCTACAATCTCTTCAGTCCAGCCACACACACTTGGTCCGACATTCTGCAGACACTTACTTTGTTTATCAGGCGACAGTGCGGAACTGTATCGAACGCCCTCCTTCCGGATGTCAACCAAAATGGCATCTACCTGGGAGCCTGTATCTAATATTTTCTGGGTCCCATGAACAAATAAAGCGCGTTGGGTCTCACACGATCGCTGTTTCCGGAATCCATGTTGATTCCTACATAGTAGACACTGGGTTTCCAAAAAACGACATGCTACTACTCGAGCATAAAACATGTTCTCACATTCTACAACCGATCGACGTCACAGATATAGGGCCTATAGTTTTGCGCATCTGCTCGACGACCCTTCTTCAAGCCCGGGACTGCCTGTGCTCTTTTCCAATCATTTGGAACCCTCCGTTCCTCTAGAGACTTGCGGTACACGGCTGTTAGGAGGTTCTGTCGCGTACTCTGTGTAGGTAGAATCGAATTGGTATCCCGTCAGGTCCAGTGGACTTTCCTCTGTTGAGTGATTCCAGTTGCTTTTCTATTCCTCCTTGGACACTTATTTCGATGTCAGCCATTTTTTCGTTTGTGCGAGAAGGAACTGCAGTGCGGTCGTCCTCCGTGAAACAGCTTTGGAAACAGGTGTTTAGTATTTCACAGCTTTACGCGTGTCATCCTCTGTTTCAATGCCATCATCATCCCGGAGTGTCTGGATATGCCGTTTCGAGCCGCTTACTACTGATTCAACGTACGACCACAACGTCCTAGGATTTGATTTGATTTCCTGTCACGTCGGTACATGGAATTTTACTTTCGCATTCACCGGACGCTTCACGCATAGCCCTCCTTACGCTAACTTTGGACATCGTTTAGCGTCTGTTTGTCTGAGAGGTTTTGGCTGCGTTTCAACTTTGAGTGAAGCTCTCCTTGCTTTCGCTATAGTTTCCTAAACTTTGGTTGTTGTACCGCGGTGGGTTTTTCCCATCCCTCACAGTTTTACTCGGCACGTACCTGTCTAAGACGCGTTTTACGATTGCCTTGCACTTTCTCCATAAACACTCAACATTGTCAGTGTCGGAGCAGACATTTGCGTTTTCATCTGTCTGCTAGTCTCAAATCTGCCTTCTATTACTCTTGCTAAACAGATAAACCTTCCTCCCTTTTTTGTGTATATTCCTATTAACGTCCATATTCAGCGATGCTGCAACGGCCTCTTGATCACTGGGTCCCTGTTCTGCACATACAGAGTCGACAAGTTCGGGGTCTGTTTGTCATCGGTAGGTCCACGATGTTATCTCCACGAGTCGGTTCTCTCTCTGTTTAATTGCTCGCGGTAATTTTCGTTCGGATGGTGCACTCGGTATACTGTCACTCGATGCTCTGTCCCTACCACCCGTCCTGAACATCTGGCACATTGAAATCTCCACCTAAGACTGTAACACGCTGAGGAAAGGAAAATGTATGTCCACATTTTCTCTCACTTGTTCGGCCACTAATGCTGCTGAGTCGCGAGGTCGGTAAAAGGAGCCAATTATCAACCTAGCTCGGCTGTTGAGTGTACCCTCCACCCACAATAGTTCACAGGAACCGTCCACCACTTCTACTTCACTACACAGGATAAACTACTACTAACAGCGACGAACCACTCCACCACCGGTTGCATGCACGCTATCCTTTCTAAAGCACCGTCTGTACCTATAACGATTGCAGCTTCGGCGCTTTCTATCAGCGCTTGACGTTCCGGTACTTTACCAACGCAGAGCTTCGACAGTTGACAATTACAATACCGATTGCCGCTTGGGTCCCCGCATGTCCTGACCTTGCCCCGCGCCCGTTGCCCTTTCCGTACTTGCCCAAGGGCCATCCAACCTAAACAGAACCGCCCAGCCCACGCCACACAACCCCTGCTACCCGTGTAGCCGCTTGTTGCGTATAGTGGACTCCACCTAAGACTATATAACATAACATGCCCTAAGGCATTCGCGGTGTACACCACCCTAAGGTGAGGTTAGGTTAGGTTAGGTGGACGTGGGTTAGGTTAAGGGTTACAGTTAGGTTAAGCGTCAAAGTTAGGTTAAGCGTTCGGACGTGAGGCGTCAGGTGGCCGCACCTACCTTTACGGCCGGACATCTTAGGTTAGAGGTTAGGTTAGGTTAAGGCGCCGAGAGGTCCGCGGTCAGGTTACGTTCACCTTCGGGCGCCACACGTAGGTTTCAAAGGTGTGTCGGTCGGTCGTCGGCAAGCCGCAAAAACTACAGACGACGTCGACCAAACCGCCGCACGACCGAGCAGGAGGCAGATATAAAACACACACACACACAAAAACAAAATTAAACACCACCCACCGGCCAAAGGGCACCAACAACCACAAACCCGAGCACCACGTCGACCAGAGGCAACCCGCCGCTCACGCGACATGGCTGGCAACTAAGGGGCAAACGGCAACGGCGCTTTCCGCACCGGGCCGGATGCACGTACGACAACACCGCTACCCGTACGCAGGCCTCCCATTGCACACAGCCGCTCTGTGTTTGAACATCATCAATGGCGCGCCCGCGGCTCGTCGCGGGCGCAGCCATAACGCCGCCACTTTTGCACCAACACATTCACGCACCGCAAAACAGCTCGCCGACACAGCACAGCCGACAAACAAAAACAACCCGCGAGACGGGGGCGACAACGACAACGATGACAACAACAACAGCAGCAAACAACTCGCACCAAGCGTCCAACAGGTAACAAACGGACAAGCACAGCCTCTGCTAACGGCCACGACGCCAGCGGCACACTGCTCCTTTCCCGCCACACTCGATTTCACAACGCACGCACGCGACCCCGTCAACGACACGACACGACACACGACGGGCTCCCTTCCCGCAACCTACACCTTTCCGCCACTACGCACAGCTCCACCCGACGCGCCCGTCGCAACGACACTACTGCACGCACTATCCACCCGCCTCCTCCTCTCCCCCCCCTTCCCGTACACAACAACACAGCCAAAAACAACACTCACGACCCAAACATACTAACGACATGGCACGTGCATCGGCGCACACCCCAACCAGTCACCGTCGACAACCACACGCAAGGCACGAAACCGGCGTCCTTCCACGTTGCCATCAAAGCTGCACAAACAACCACAGGAGGAACCACCAACAACGGCCCGCCCGCCCGCCCGCCCGCCCCAATATTCTCCCACCCTCACCTCACGCCGCAACCACCAAACGCACATTCCCGCTCGCTACCACACACCTCTCGGCAGCCGCTTCGCAAACACATGACGTGACGTGACATCATCACATCACGGGCTACGCACGCACACCGACCCACTTTCCTGCCCTTCGCCCTCTTCTTTCCGACGCCTGCCTTCGGCCGAGCACACGTACGTGGGTGGCACAACGCCCAACACAGTCACACACAGTCGACAGGCGCACGCCCAGGCACGCAACGACGCAGCGCAGCAAAGGCGCCCGCAACACATACCTCCTCTCTCTTCTCGCCGCCGCCGCCGACCGACCGCCCGCCCGCCAGCCAGCCAGCCAGCCAGCCAGCCAGCCACTCGCAATGTGCACTGCCAACCAGCCACACGTCCACCGCGCCGCCTCCGACCACCCGCCAGGGGGCGCTCACGTCCGCGACAACAGCGCGGCCCGCCGCCGGGCGGGCCCAGCCGAACCCAGCCCAGCCGGCGCGCGCTGCTCTGCACTCGGCGCGCCGCACATCCTGCTGCAGACCGGGCTCGTCTCTCTGTACGCGTCTGCCCGCATCTCGTCTTCCTGCGCATCAACACAACGAGGCCGCGTGAGCAAACCCCCCCGTCACAACGCCACATCACACACTGCCTCGTCTACCGCCGAAATGCACTCACCAGCCATCCGCTTCGTCTTCGTCTTGTTTACTCGTTGTTGTTGCAGCGGCGCACACAGCCCCGGCCGGCCGCATCCGAGGGTGGCCCGCCGCCAGCGTCTCCTCCTTGGGCACAGGTGCGGTGCCGTGCCGTGGCCGCCCATCCATCCAACCGCACTCATTTGCTGGCCGCCTCTGCTGCAGAAGAAGACAAAAAACGAAACGTACAAACATACACGCACCCACAGCGTGGCCACACACGGACGGGACCGACAGGCTCCAAGGCGACCAAAGGATAAAAACAAAATAAAAAAACAAAAAGACGCAAGCAAGCAACAAGCACAGGCTGTCGCCTCGCGCCTCTGTCCTTCCGCCCCCGCCCTTCTCTCCCACCACATGCCCACAAACACCACCGCCTCCCCCTCCCCGCACCTCCACATTCGCCCCCTCCATTTGTTCCTTTCTCGCTCTTCCCTTCTGTGTGTCTGCGTGCGTGCGCGGGCGGCGCCTCTCAACATCCGCCGGCCGTCCGTCCCGTTTTCGCCGTACCACACACGCCACCGCCTCCTCCCCGTCCACCACCGCCGCCCCTGTCCGCCCCGCACAACACCATACACCGCTGCTTGTCCTGGCCGTTGCCACCAAAGGCGCCAGCCGCAAACCGCGCCAACGCCGCAGCGCGCGTGCGTCCTTCCTTCTTGCTTCCTTCTCCGTGCCGACGCGGCCTCTATTCCCGCACCCATTCGGCCGACGACACAGCCGTTGGGCTCCGCACTGCGCGTACCGGCGTTACGCACGCACACCCACCCCCCTCGCGAACGCACGACTCATTGTCTTTGTTGTTTCTCCTCTTTCTTAACGTCTTTGTTTGTTTTGTTTTTTGTTTTTTGTTTTTTTTTTCGTTTTTCCCCACCGCCACATGTGACACAATGCCTCCCTCCACCTTTCGTTCGTGGTTGCTTGCTTTGTTTCTCTTTCTCATTGGTACACGTCCGACGCGCTCCATTTCCACCACACCACGGCCATCAGCCTCCTCAACGGGCAGGCGCAGTGTGCCATTCTCCGGCGCACAAGCACACCGCGCGGTACTGGCGCGGCTCGCTCTCCTCGCCCCCACGCCACGCCACGCCACGCCACCGGTGCGCAGCAGCACATGTGATGTCTCGCAACACGACACGCGGTGCGCACACCCCGACCACGCGGCTCTAAAGGCATGGCACCGGCGACATGCGCCGCCCCAGCCACGCATCCGTCGTCTCACGTTGTTCACTGCCAGCCGCGTCGGAGGCTACAACCGCAACCACCACAACAACGGTCCCCCTCCCGGCAACACATTTGTTGCACAAACAAACACAACCGCCGAGCGCAGCGCGAACCACCCACACGCGCCCTCCGCGTCTCCTTTCTCCTTTCGCCCCCTCCCATCTCCCGAATATGCCAGCAGCGCAGCGTTACGCGTGCCCCTCACCCGTCCACACTACCGCGAAACGAACACGCCTTCCGGGCCACCTGCAAGGGCACGCCCACCACCAAATACTGCCGTATTCACGGACGCAGTTCGCAACACGCAACGCACTCTCCACCTACCTTCTTTCTCTCGTCCCTTCTCTTTACAAACAAAACAAACACACAAACCAACCACGGCTAACACACTTTTTCGCGACACCTTTGACTGCGTTATCTCGACCGTGACGGCAGCTATCGACCATCCATTCCCCACTACACACACACACACACACACACACACACACACACATCATTCGCTACACCGCACACGAAACGGCAAGGGCAAGGCACTCTCTCATAGATTCTTCCTCCGAGCCATATCGGGCGAACGTTGCATCCGGGAAGGCAATGCAATTCAGCCGTCACCACGGCCGACACTTGCAGCCGCGCCGTAAACGCATGTCAGTGCGGCTGCAATGCACGGGAACGTTCCGTTGCTCTAGACAGCGCCTCTCCGTTTTTCCCCTGTCTCGTTTTCCGGTGATTGCTTCTCCTTCTTCTTTTTCTTCGTTTCGTTTCGTTTTATTATTTTCGTTCCCCTCCTCCACCATTGTTTCCGTCCCCACAGTTTTTTTTTTTGGCTCATTCCACACGTTCTGCCCAGACAAGACATGACATCCGACCGATCACAGTCAGCCTTTCGTCACCGTTCGCAGCGCCGACGGTGCCACAGTGAGACGGGTGTTCAGACCGACACGTTGCCATGATGCCCATAGACAGCTACTCAGGGCCGCCGGATCGGATCACATCACATCACCGACAAACCGGCCATTTCACCGGGGGACACAGACAACCGCGTGTACGCCCATAACAACAAACAACGGCCGTCGTCGTCTACCGTCACTGAACCGAACACACGTGCACCTTGAATGACGACACCGGCGTGCGTGCGCACAACAATCAATCATTCAAATCAACTGCAGAAACGGCTATCAAAATCAAGGGCCAAATAAATGGGTACACCACCGTGCGTGTCGCCTACCCCACCCGCCCGTACAATTCTTGCGTCTTCTTAATGACTAGTAAAGACACGTCCATTTTTTTTTTTTAAAACGTCACCAACACACCTCCACGCCGTACAGCAAAGGGAATAGTAAGACGGCAACACAACATTTCACCCTCGCCATCATGTATGTATGATGTGACAACAAACAAACCCGCCGACGGCCCTAACGGTGACATCCAACAGTCGCGAGGGGTTTCAATTGCAGTCACGTGACTAACCGGGCAGACAGAGACAAAGAAAGGAAAGGAATCAGCGACACAGACAACACCTCCTGTCTATGGTGTCGACAAACAAACAACCAACCAACCAACCAACCACGCCAAGACTCGCGAGCACGCATAACCACCACCACCAGCTGCTTCGCAACCAACCAAACCGGGTAGCTATGCGCCGCCTCACACAAACAACAATTCCGCTCTTCCCGCAAAGGCAATTTGGTGGCCCTGAAAAGGGCCGTTTTGCCGCTCTCGCAACGGAGGGGAGCTCCCTAGAGCCTTAACCCCCTCACTTGGAGCTCGTGTACTTGGTCACCGCCTTCGTGCCCTCGCTCACGGCGTGCTTGGCCAGCTCGCCAGGCAGCAAGAGCCGCACAGCCGTCTGGATCTCGCGGGACGTGATGGTCGAGCGCTTGTTGTAGTGCGCCAGGCGAGACGCCTCGGCCGCAATGCGCTCGAAAATGTCGTTCACGAAGCTGTTCATGATGCTCATCGCCTTCGACGAGATGCCCGTGTCGGGGTGCACCTGCTTCAGCACCTTGTAGATGTAGATGGCATAGCTCTCCTTCCTCTTGCGCTTCTTCTTCTTGTCGCCCTTCGAAATGTTCTTCTGCGCCTTGCCAGCCTTCTTGGCGGCCTTCCCGCTAGTCTTGGGCGGCATCTCGAACGTACAACAGCAAGCAGCAAGCGCTCCGCTCTAGTCAGCGTCTCCCCACACAGTGGCACCCGCCGCTGACTGACTGACTGACTGACATGTCGAATGGGTGCAGGGACCCCTTGGTGTTGAAGGTTCAGGCTTCAGTTAGCTCATGCCTTCTGTCAGAATGTTATGGGGAACGAAGCTAATTGGTTTTTTGTTGTAGGAAGTTTTATTTTGTTTGAGTTCTTGTGAGATGTTTGGAGGTGGCGTCTAGATGTTAAAGATGCGAGCGGTCGTCATTTTCGGAAATTTGGTTATGTGATGGTCTGGTATGGTGCCTATGTTACGAATGAGTGGGTAAGGAGAATTCAGCGAGTTGCGAAAGAATGTTTCTGATTTTCTGATGATGATGTCTGTGATTGAGGGGAAGTTTGTGCTGTTGTATAAATCTCTGTTTGATAGATAACGGGGCGCATTTGACGCCAGTCTAAGAAATTTGTTTTGGACTACTTTGACTCTTCTGATGTTGGTGTCACTGGCTAGCGACCACAGTTCCGATCCATAAAGTATTGCTGGTAGTACTATAGTTTTATACATTTTGAGTTTCGATTTGACCGTGAGGCCGTTTCCTTTTAGGAGAGGGTATAGTTGATAAATGGACTGTGAGCCTTTGTTGCATATCTGTGTGATATGGTCCTTGAATGTCAGTCTTTTGTCGAAGACAATTCCTAAGTATCGAATGTTGTCTTTCCAAGGTAGGACTACATTGTTGAATGTTATGCTAACGTTGGGGCTCATTCTGCGGTGGGTAAACATTATTGCCTGCGTTTTTGTGCTATTTACTGTTATTTTCCACAGGTTTGCCCAATCCTGTATGGCTGTGAGATGTTGTTCCAGCTTTTTTGCGATGAACAGGAGGTTTGGGCTGCTCCTATAGATGGCAGTATCGTCAGCGAAGAGAGAGAGATGACCTCCTGGTTGTTTCGGGATGTCATTGGTGTAGATGGAGTAGAGGACTGGGCCCATAACTGAGCCCTGTGGGACTCCAGCCTCTATGTCCTTGGTGGTGCTGTCTGCACCAGAAAGATGTACAAAGAAAGTGCGGTTCCTCAGGAACGATGCAATAATGTTGGTGATGTGCCTTGGACACCCTTGAATGTGCAGTTTGTATAATAAACCCTGGTGCCAGACACGGTCAAAGGCTTTCTCGATATCGAGAAAGACTGCTCCCGTGCTGTTCCGTATATTTTTGGCCACACAGATTGTTTCCGTCAGACGCATGGCTTGGTGTATGGTACTATGTTCACTGCGGAATCCAAACTGTTCTGCTATGATGATGTTGTTGTCCTTCAGAAATCTTTGGAGCTCTTTTAGTACGATTCTCTCCAGGATTTTCCCCAGGAAACACAGGAGTGATATTGGCCTGTGATTCTGGGGAAAGAGGTGGTCCTTGTGTGGTTTGGGTATAGTTATTATTTTTGCTTTTTTCCATGGCAGGGGAAAATAGTGGTGGTCCAGGCAGGCATTAATTATGGATGTGATAAATTGTATTGCATTCGGCGCCAGGTGTTTCAGATGGAGAGGACTAATGTTGTCTGGCCCTGTAGCTTTCTTGCTTCCTATGGTGTTGATGATGGTGGTGATTACATCTTGATCTATGTGGGTGAAGGACGTGGTGCATGGGGTTCTGTTGACTCTGTTAAGTTGGCGCAACACCTGCTCCTCGTGGTCATCGCTTTCCTGATCTTCTGTGTTTGGTGTCCTAAATTGTAATTCCAGAGAGTCAGCCATTGCCTCTGCTCTTTCTTGTGGGTCAAAGACTATACCGTTTCGTCCATGTAATGGTGTTAGGGCTGTGTTCTCCTTTTTCCTGGATTTAATCATCCGCCAGAATTTGTCAGGGCAGGTTTCCATGTCCACTAGGACAGTTTCCCAGCAGTTACTACGGTGAGTTTGTAGTTCCGATCTGGCTCTCCTGGCTAACCTGTACATCCTGGCCCTGTCAGCAGGATCCCTATAGTCTTGCCATCTGCGTCTGTAGTATTTCTTTTCGGCGAGGAGGTCCTGGATATGGACAGGGAGGTCTGTTCTAGATGTTGTATGGGTTATTGTTATTGTCGACTTTTTAGCACAGTCCTGGATAATTTCGGTTATTTCTTCTATAGCCCTGTTAATTTCTCTTCTTGTTCGTAGTGGGGCTACAGGAGGTGTTTTCTGGTGTGACATGTCTGTGAACTTTTCCCAGTTGAAGTGCTTGGTTTTGATGGTTCTCGAGTCCAGCTGTCTGACTGCATCCCTGTTTACTGACAGAATCACAGGATTATGGTCTGAGTTTAGGTCATTTATGACCGAAACCGACGTCTGGAGTGTGAAGTTTTTGGCTAGAAATATGTCTAGTATGTCAGGTCTATTCCTGTCGTAGTGGGAATAGTGGGTTGGAACGTCTGGCGCAATGACTGTTGTGTCTCTCCGAGTGTTGAGGTATGGTCGGAGTATCCTGCCATTAGTGTTAGTAGTCCTGCAATTCCAATCCGCATGCTTGGAGTTGAGATCTCCTCCTAGTAGTACTGTGTCTCCCAGGTTAAGGAGGGCGTCTAGGTCTCCTCTCTGTAGGTTTGGGGCGCCAGGTGGGTTGTATACTGCTGCCAGTTGTAGTAATTTTCCTCCAATTTTTGTTTCTATAGCGGTCGCTTCCGCCCTGATTAACCTGGGTGGCTGGATTTTCCTGTGTGCTAGTCTGTTTTTAACCAGTATAGCAGTGCCTCCTCCAGGTCTGTTTGGCCTGTCAGTCCTGGTAATATTGTAGTTCCTAATTTTTAGAGTCTCCTCTGGCTTGAGGTGGGTCTCTGTGATTAGTGCAATGTCGACATTGTGTGCATCTAGGAATTCCTGCAATTCGATTTTTTGTTGTAGGATGCCATTGGCATTCCAGTTCATGATTATGGCTTCATTATTAAGGGCTGAGAATGGACATCACAGCAGTGCAGATTATACTAAATTTTGTGACTGGGTCGGCGGCTTGTCGTAGCTGTGCCGCAGTGTCCTGAACGGTTTTGATTATTTTTGGTATGTTGAATTTTGTAAGGAGGCCAAGAATTTCGTGAAGATCAGCACCTATTCCTGGTGATGTGGAAGGTGCGGTGTCACTCTGAGGTTGGTTGGTTGGCGTTGTGGTAGAAGTGGAAGCAGTGTTCCATGCAAAAGTGGTTTTTTGAGTTTTTCTGGTTCGAATGTTAGGAAAGTTTTTGACATTGTTCGCTGGGGCTGGAGGTGGGGGCGGCACTTTTTGCGCAGCCTTTGTTTGTTTCCTTTCCTGCCTGGCTTTCACTATTGCTAATCTTGCAGGGCATTTAGAGTAGTTTGCAGTATGTGGACCTTCGCAGTTTGCGCACTTCGGTGTGGTTACGAACTGTTTACCGCAGTCGGCCGTGCGGTGGTTTTGACCGCACTTGACGCACTTCGGTTTTAGGTTGCAGTGCCTGGCACCATGATGGAAGCCCTGGCAGTTATGGCACTGCGTGGGGCCAGTTGGGGTGCGGTAGGATTCTACAGAAACCTTTAAATGGAGAAGTGACTTCAGTTTGTAGATCGTCTTTGCTTCGTCAGTGTTTTCTAAGTGGACTTGGAAATTCGGCTGGAGCCGCTTTTCGGTCTGCCCCTCATCAAGGGTAGACATTTGGGCGACTTTCAGTACTGGGAACCCCTGCTCGAGAAGTGCCTGTTCTACTAGTTTTGGGTCCATAGTGGTCAGGAGCTTCTTGACCACCACCTTCAAAGGTTTCGTCGGTGTCAGCTCGTGTGTATAGTACTGAATGTTCTCTCTTCTAAGTATGGTTATAAGTTTTTGGAAGTCCTGGGGAAGCGAGAACTGAAAGGTAATTCTGCCCCCTCTAGATTGCGTGCTCAGTGAACCTTCGAGTTTTGGTTTGAGTGCCTCCAGAATATTGATATAGTTTTTAGTGTCGTGTACGACAATTGGCGGCACTCGCGGTCGTTTCTCAGAGGGTTGAGCTGGGGCCGGTTTGTCCCCTGCGTCGTTGTCTGGAAGTTCACTAAATCTGTTTTCGGTTGGGACCTGCGCTACTAAGATAGGTTCTTGATCCATTTGACTTTCGTCGATTACTAATTTTTCTGGATCTGAGTCTGTGTCGATGTCGGAGTCAAATCGGTGTTCGAGTTTCCGCTTGGGTTCGGAAGAACTCTCTCCTTGCTTCGAATCATTTTTTCTTTTTTGTTTCCGATCGTCCCCCATTATCGTGTCATGAGTGTACGCGTTGTCTGTATAGTGTAGTGTGTGTATTGTTTGGGATGTATGATGTGAGATGGCCGCGGGAACCCCAGGGGGTACCGCGGCGGACGGAAGTGGGTGGGATGTTGCTTCTAAAATTTCTGACAGTCGGATATGATGCGTTCTGAAACCCTGCCTTTGCCTCTGTGAACGCGGGCTTGTCCCACGTGAAGGGGGCCCTGGCTCACTCAGTCCCTGACTAACAGGCCTAGATTCCAGCTAGCCTGGAATACCGACGAGCATCATGAACAGATCGGCGAACACGACAATTTTGCTGGCTCACAGACTCGCATGCGAATTGTAAGCCTCGTCGAAGCGTCGTCCTCTTCACGCCCACGTGGTCGGATCAGTCAGCGCGCCACAGCGCGGCGGCGCAGACAATGGCAGCGAGCGGACAAAGGCGGCGGCAAGCACACGCGCGCCAGGCAGCAGGAAGCTCCGTTCAGCGCGGAGTGCGAGCTCGGAATGCCGGCCTCACCCCCGCACGGACGCACCTCACCCGCCGCTACCGCAACACCCCACCTTTAGCAGCTCGCCCTGTTGCGGCCGCCGACCAATGGGGCGCGCGCGCAACCGGCCGCCGCACCCGAGCCCATAAAGGGACCCCCACCCTAGTCCCGCCGCCACGCACTCCGCTGCTCGACTCGCTGCGGCTCGCACCGTTACGTTACGTGTTTCAACTAGCCAAACGCCATGTCCGGACGCGGAAAGGGAGGCAAAGTCAAGGGCAAGTCAAAGTCCCGCTCAAGCAGGGCTGGGCTCCAGTTCCCGGTCGGCAGAATCCACCGCCTCCTGCGCAAGGGAAACTACGCCGAGCGCGTCGGCGCCGGGGCGCCCGTCTACCTCGCCGCCGTCATGGAGTACCTCGCGGCTGAGGTGCTCGAGCTGGCCGGAAACGCGGCCCGCGACAACAAGAAGACGCGCATCATCCCGCGCCACCTGCAGCTCGCCATCCGCAACGACGAGGAGCTCAACAAGCTCTTGTCGGGCGTCACCATCGCACAGGGTGGTGTCCTGCCCAACATCCAGGCCGTCCTGCTGCCAAAGAAGACCGAGAAGAAGGCCTAAACAGAGAGCGCGGCGCTGCGCTTGCGTGCTCCCTGCACGCAAACGCGCCTGCCTTTGCCTTGCCGGCTCGGCTCACAACAATCGGCCCTTTTCAGGGCCACCACACAAACCTACGTCCAAAGCAAAGTTTCCGTCGTCCGTGCTCGCCGCACTTTACACAACACGTCCACATACATACATTGCACAGCCAGCGCCGGCGCACGTCCGCCATCTTGTCCACAGCCCGTGTGGCCGAACGCGCACACATTTTGTCGTTTCTCTCTTTTTGTCTTTTTTGTTTCTGCACCCCTCCGCGCACGCACAGAGTCGCGTTCCAAACGACAACGACATCAATACACCGATAATGTGATGATCATTGTTAGCATTATAATGTTTCAATTAAAGGGGCGCGCGTGGCACAGACAAAAAAAAAAAAACCAAACAGCTGATCCGATCGATCGATCGATCCGGCCCGCCCGCCTATGCCCACGCCACAAACAAACAACAAACCACGCACACACTGGACTCAGCCGCGCCCATCGCGTCAAACTCAAAAACTAACGCACGCGCAGCAGCAGCAGCAGCAACAACAACAACACGCACAGGCAACACAGACTCTTTCGCACTTTTCAATCTCCGAACAGTGTGGTGGCCCTGAAAAGGGCCGTTTTCGTCTCTCCCACCAAGCACGGGCACGGCACGGCCGCGGGAAGGCCACAACGCAGCACAGCACACCGGCTGGCTGGCTGGCTGGCTGCCTGCCTAACCGCCGAAACCGTACAGGGTGCGCCCCTGCCTCTTCAGGGCGTACACCACGTCCATGGCCGTCACAGTCTTGCGCTTGGCGTGCTCAGTGTACGTCACCGCGTCGCGGATCACGTTCTCCAGGAACACCTTCAGCACTCCGCGGGTCTCCTCGTAGATCAGACCAGAGATGCGCTTCACGCCGCCCCTGCGAGCCAGGCGGCGGATGGCGGGCTTCGTGATGCCCTGGATGTTGTCGCGCAACACCTTGCGGTGCCGCTTGGCGCCACCCTTGCCCAGCCCCTTTCCTCCCTTGCCGCGGCCTGTCATTCTTCTTCCTTCCTCCTCCTCAAAGCAAGCAAGCGAAAAAACACAAGCGCCAGCTCCTCACCCGGCGCTAGCGAGTCGGCTACGGTGCGAGCTCTCTGCCGCCGCCCCCCTATATAGACTCTGGCCCGCCCTCCCCCCACCACGCGCACCGAGGGCATATAAGCGCGGCGCGGGGCCGCGCGGGCCCGTTGTCAAGGCAGCACCGGACGCTTCGTGTACCGCACGCACCTCCACGCCGCTCTTCCGCTATGGCCCGCACAAAGCAAACGGCCCGCAAGTCCACCGGCGGAAAGGCGCCGCGCAAACAGCTCGCCACCAAGGCGGCGAGGAAGAGCGCGCCCGCCACCGGCGGCGTCAAGAAGCCCCACCGCTACAGGCCGGGCACCGTCGCCCTGCGGGAAATCAGGCGCTACCAGAAGAGCACAGAGCTGCTCATCCGCAAGCTGCCGTTCCAGCGCCTAGTGCGCGAGATCGCCCAGGACTTCAAGACCGACCTGCGCTTCCAGAGCTCCGCAGTCATGGCCCTGCAGGAGGCCAGCGAGGCCTACCTCGTCGGCCTCTTCGAAGACACCAACCTGTGCGCAATCCACGCCAAGCGCGTCACCATCATGCCCAAGGACATCCAGCTCGCGCGCCGCATCCGCGGCGAGCGCGCCTAGAAACCGCGCCGCGCACGCGCGCCCGCCCAACAAAAACGGCCCTTTTCAGGGCCACTAACATCTCTCCGTCGCGAGCAAAACTTTTGTCGGTCTTGCCGCCCCGCAAAACAACAACAACCAATTCCCCTCCCGTCCACAGCCGCTCTCGCCAACAATCGACGTCACTCCCATCCCTCACAATACACACACACAACAGCCGGACGACGTCACCACACACCACGGGTGGCTGGCCGCCGCCGTCTCCGAGGCGCGCGCACGCTACGCTACACTACAACGTCAACGCCACCGCGCCTTCCCAATTCCCGCCGGCCACTTCCACGTCTCACGTCCCCCCGCCGCTTTGAGAGAGAGAGACACAACACACACACACAAAAGACACGACATCCGCAAAGCAAGCAAACACACAAACAAACTAGAGTCTCCAGAAACATACATGAGCAACCAAACGTCGGCCGCCGCAAAAAAAACAACTACAACAAAAACAAATAAAATAAAATAAAAAGACCAACAAACGGCCACAACCGCTCCGCTACCGCGCGCCGCCGCCTACCGCCACCGGCACCACAATCCAACCACCACGGCACGCAAACAGTACCCACAAGGGTCTCACACACAACCAACCACACCGGCGCATGCACGACAATCAACGCCTTCCCGACGTCCTTTGATGGCCCTGAGAAGGGCCGTTTTGGGCCGCGCGACAGCCGCAGCCGTGCCATCGCGCGCCACTAAGACGACGCGGGGGAGGGCGGTGGGGGACGACGGCGTCAAGCGCCAACCCCTCTCCCTTGCCTTTCTTTAACTTTACTACTTTACTTCTTCTTCTTGGGCGACGCCTTCGCCTTAGACGGCGTCGTCGCCTTCTTCGGGCGCGGCGCCTTCGGCTTCTTCGTCGGAACCTTGGCGGCCTTCTTCGCCTTCGACGGCGACTTGGCCTTGGCCGGCTTGGCCGCAGCCGCCTTCTTCGCACCCGCGGGAGCCGCCGACGCCGCAGACGCCTTCTTGGCGGCGCCCGCCTTCCGACCGGTCGCCGCCTTCACGCCACCAGCCTTCTTTGCGCCGGCCGCGCGGCCGCCCTTCTTCTCCTTGCTGGCCGGAGCGGCGCGCTTCTTCTTCGCACCGCCGGCACGAGCCTTGCCGCCCTCGGCCGCCCCGCCGCCGGCGCCGGCAAGCTTGAAAGAGCCGGACGCGCCCTTCCCCTTCGTCTGCACCAGCTCGCCAGCCACGACGGCCGACTTGAGGTACTTCTTGATAAAGGGCGCCAGCTTCTCCGCGTCCAGCTTGTAGTGCGCGGCAATGTACTTCTTGATCGCCTGCAGCGACGAGCCGCCGCGCTCCTTCAGACTCTTGATGGCGGCCGTCACCATCTCAGAGGTGCGCGGGTGCGCAGGCTTGGCGCGCGGCTTCTTCGCAGACGCCGCAGACTTGGCCTTCTTCGTCGTGCCGGTGGCGGCGGGTGCCGCAGCAGTCTCGTTCGTAGCCGCCTGATCTGCCATTATTTCGACGGACGACGCGCGTACACACAACAACAGAACAGCGAGAGAGAGCGGCAAGGCGGCAAGCACGGCAGAGAATAGCCGCCGCGCCGCCAGGCCCAGCCAGTGTCGCGGGCGGGCGCGGACGGCCGAGAGAGCGGCCGCCACTCTGCGCGCCGCCGCGCCGCGCCTCCCGCGCTTGCTACCATTCGAGTGCGAGATGTCGCAGCAGACGGACGTGCGCGGAGCGACGGGTGTGGCGGATCGCCGTCCGGCGGGGCTTGCCCCGTCGGCGGCCCCATCCGGCCCCCCATCTATGACGACCAGAGCTATGGCAGAGAGGAACACGATTATGACGGACCCGGCTTCGACTATGGACCTCGATTTGGCCGATTTCTCCGATACTTCCATCGACGACGACGTCGTCCTGAGGCAGACACCGTCGACGGCGGCTTCTCGGAAGAAGAGGGGCACTGATAGTGGTTCGCGCGCTGCCGATGTGACGGATGATGGCTTCCGCAGACCGCCGAAGAAGCGCCAAGCGCGGGCGGCGCAAGCTCAGCCGCAGGCGACGGATATTCCGGTGCACAACCGATTCGATGACATCCCTGAAGACGCTGACGATGCGGCTCCGCCCACTCTCCAGCACCAGGCGCAGCAGCAGCAGCCGCCACCGCAACAGCAGAAGCGCATTCCACCGATCGTGCTGCAGCTTCCCTCGTCCTACAAGGAATTTTACGAGTGGTTGAAGCAGCACCTAAAGCAGCCTTTCACCGCGCGCCAGACGGGCGGCGACAAGCTGAAGCTTTCTGTCACCACCCTCGACGACTACTCCACCGTTATGGACTTCCTTGGTTCGCAAGGCATCCCGAATTATACTTTTCCGGTCGTTCGGCCGCCGACCTTGAAGGTGATTCTTCGGGGGATTCTTGAGTCCCTCCCTAACGACTGGGTCAAAGAAGAACTGGAAGACCTCGGCTTTGCCGCCACGATCGTGGATTACCACAAAATACCGGGCACTAACCGTCGGTCGGGCCTCAGAATCGTCATCCTTCCTGATACGCCTGACCATCGGAAGATTTTTAACGTCACCCGCCTTTGCGGACTTGTCATGTCTGCCGAAACGCTCCGCAAGTCACGTGGGGTGACGCAATGCTACCGGTGCCAAGGCTTCAACCATGTTGCCCGTGGTTGTACGATGCCTTTTGTTTGCGTCAAGTGCGGCGGCGCCCATGATAGCCGGCAATGCCAAGTACCTCGGGAACAACCTGCGAAGTGCGGCCTGTGTGGCGGACAACACCCCGCCAACTTCAGGTCGTGTCCTAAGCACAAGGAGGCCAGCCGCCGACAACGAGGGCTTCCCCCGCTCACCGCCAGGGATCGCCGCCGTAGGACCGCTGTCGTCAGCAGCACTCCTGCCAGCTTCCGCCACGCGGGGGCCCAGCAGCAGGGACGGGACTCACTCTCGCAGTCTCGCCCTCCTAACGCCTGGCAACGTCCACTTGCTGCACCGTACGTCATCCGCAGAGACGCCCCTGCGTCCTCTGCTGCTCCGACGGACGTTCCCGAAGGCCCCGCCGCCTTTCCGCCGTTGCGCCGCCGCCGTCCCGTCGACCTTACTCCGCCGGACAGCCAGCAGCCGGGTGTCGACTCCCACGACCTCTTCACCCTCCTCCAAACCATGATGACGGCGGTCACCGAGATGAGCCGCGCCATCCAGGCGTTGCCCGCCACACTTGCTGCCACCGTGGAATCCACGATCCGAAGCGTTCTCCATCCCACCAGTGACGCTCCCCAACAACATCATGGATAGGGTGCGACGCTTCGAGGAACTTCGTATTTCCACGTACAACGCAGACGGACTTTTCCGCGATCTCCTGGAAGTTAAGCACTTCCTGGAAGATCACAACATCGACGTCTTTCTCGTGACGGAGACGCACCTGAAGGCGGGTCTACGGGCCAACATCGCAAACTACCAGTGTTATCGCTACGACCGCCCCACGCGCGGTGGCGGCACCGCGATCTACATCAAGCGGAACATTCGCCACTATGTCGTACCCACGCCACCGTTACGACAGATGGAGGCGACAGCTGTGGCCGTGGTGACCTTGGCGGGGGTGGTCACCTTCGTCTCCGTCTACCGTCCTCCTCGCTACTTGCTGGACTTGGACGACGCCTATGCGCTGCTCCGTCTCCCGGGGAAGCTCTTTTTAGCCGGCGACTTCAACGCAAAACATGCGGCGTGGAATTCTCTGCACACCACCCACAGCGGCCGCCAGTTTCACCAGGTCATCGACAGGGTTGGTGCTTACGCTTGCGGGCCTGAGGAGCCGACCTGCTACCCATCCCGCGGCACGCCGGACGTCCTGGACTTCGCCGTCACAAAAGGCCTGCATCAATTCCTGACGGCTGACGTCGTCCACGAGTTGAACTCAAACCATCTGCCGGTCCTCTTCAATCTCGCTGTTGATCCCGCCATCGCCTCGCCTCGCCTTCACCTTCGGCGCACTGATTGGACTGCCTACCGCGCGGACGTCCTCGCTCGTGTGCGGCCGCGTCTTGACGCCGACATCCACGACGTCGATGCTGACGTCGCTGCCTTCGCTGATGCCGTCCACTCAGCCCTGCTGCGATCCACACCGCCGTCCCGGGGCACGCTTCCCCGGCGCCCGGGACTCCCGGCCGACATTCTGGATCTAATCCGTGTGCGGAATCGCCTCAGCAAGGAATGGCGCCTCACCCGCGACCCCCTTCTGAAGCGGCGTGTCAACCTCCTCCGCCGTGACATCAAGGCCGCCATCAGCGCCCACAAGAATGAGCAGTGGGCTCAGAAGCTGGCGTCGTTCACTCCGGATCCCCACGCGTGGGACGCGGTGCGCTTTTTTACCAAGCGGAAGCACGCTCTGCCTCCTCTGGACTCGCCGACTGGTGTCGCCTATACCCCTGTGGCTAAGGCAAACGCCCTTGCTGATGTGTTTCAGGCGAACTTCGTCCCTCTCGACGATCCTGTGGACGCTCAGTTCGTTCATGATGTGGACCGTGGCCTCGAGGCCTACCTCTCTGCCGACCACCGTGACGGCGATCATCTGCCAGTCTTCACGACCGACGAGGTGACCTCCTGCGTCCGGGCGATGGCCGCTAACAAGGCTCCTGGTGCCGACGACGTTCCTGGGAAGGCGCTCAAGGAACTGCCTCCTGCTGCTTTTGCCTATCTGGCCCGCCTGTTTACTGCCATACTAGTGACTTGTACCTATCCGGCTGCCTGGAAGCACGCTGTTGTTGTCGCCATCCCCAAGCCGGGTAAGGACCGGAAGAATCCTAACAACTACCGGCCCATCAGCTTGCTTCCGCAACTAAGCAAGCTTTTCGAGCGGCTTCTCCTTCACCGGCTCAAGATCATCATGGACCGTCGTCGCCTGTTGCCTCCGGAGCAGTTTGGTTTCCGGGGTGGCCACTCCTCTACGCAGCAGCTCGTCCGCGTTGTTGAAGCGGTCACCACGGCCTTCAACAATCAGGAATATTGTGGCGCCATTTTCCTCGATGTCACAAAGGCTTTCGACAGCGTGTGGCACTCCGGGCTGCTGTGGAAGCTCCATATGCACGGATTTCCGCGGTCCTTCATCCGCCTTCTGGACAGCTATCTGCGGGGCCGCACCTTTGTGGTCCGCATTGACGGCTCGACGTCGACGCTCCGACCTATTGCCGCCGGCGTCCCGCAGGGTTCGGTCCTCGGTCCGACCCTGTACTCTCTGTATACGGCCGATCTTCCTACCTCTCCCCGGGTGGAGCGCGCGATGTACGCCGATGACACAGCGATCTTCACCCGCAGCCGGTGGCCTCAAGCCATGTATCGACGTCTCCAGGACGCGTGCGCCGCCCTCGAAGCGTGGGCGACTCTTTGGCGTGTCCGGTTCAACGCTCAGAAGAGCCAAGCCGTGGTCTTCACGCGCAAGAGGACCCCGCCACACGATCAACAACTCCAGTTATTCGGCGAGGTCATCCCCTGGACGCCGACAGCCACCTACCTCGGCGTTGTGATGGACCGCCAACTCATCTGGCGGCAGCAGGTGCTAGAAGTTCGCCGGAAGGTTGAGCAGCGGCTGGGGGCGCTTTATCCCCTGCTGAACGAGCACTCCGCGCTCTCCGTCAATAATGGGCTCCTCATCTACCGGATGTTTGTGCGTCCTGTGATGGACTATGCCTGTGCTGCTTGGGGAAATGCGGCGCACCGACACCTCCATCGCCTACAACAGCAGCAGAATAAGGCTCTTCGCCGGATTTTCCACGTGCATCCCCAGTTTCCGGCGCGATATCTTCACGAAGCCGCCCATGAACAGGAAGTCCTCGCTCGCTTTCAAGCCATCGCCCAGAAGATGTATGCCACGGCTGCTGCTTCGGATAATCCCCTTCTCAGGAACCTTGGGGCGCCTGTAGATGACCGCGACCTCTATCAGAGGCCCGTTGCGCTGCTCCGTCGCTAGCGACAGCAGTTGCAACTTTCAGAAACTTCAGTTCCCCATGATAGTCTGTTTCCACCACCACATCCTTAGATGACAATGAAGAAAATCCTGATGTTTCTCTTTTCCGTTCCTCAGACGGTGTAGTAAATGCCTTCGGGTAAATGCTACATTACTCCCACTTGATGAAGTTAGATGATAGTGGACTGGAGCGCTTGCTACCGCCCAACGTCCGACAGCCTGTGCGGACCAGCCCCAAACCTGCGCCGCAACCACCCGCGCCATTCAAACCACCGAGGATGGGGCTACACACGGCCACACCACAGTCGCCAACCAGTCGCCACGGCAGCGCCGCAAACCACGGCCAAACTGCAGCTACCGCGCGCCACAGCCTGGCTCGGCCCGCCGAGAATCGCCGCCCCCGCCCAAATGCCGCCCCCACAGCCCCAGCCGACGACCCGCCACAATGGCCAAACCTTCGGCAAAACTGGCGCACCGTCGCCGCGCCAGCCCGGCCAGCGCGGCCGCCGCCACAGCCACACAAGCGGAGGCGTGCGGCGATGACGGCCGTGCAAACGCACCTCCGCCGCCCCATCGCCCTCCCACCGTTTCCCGATCGGCCCGCGGCCGTCGGGCCACCTCGCCCGCCAACATTCGCGCCCGTTTCCCACAAAATTGCCCGCCGCAAAACAAAAACGAGCGCCGCCTGCGCAACATGGGCACCGGCCAACCGAGGCGCCGCCGCCCCTCGCCGCTTTAAGCGAGGGTGGCTAACCGCCATCCGCAACTACAGACGCACCGAATCTGCCTTCAAAAGCACACACCGACAGCCGACCTCTAACATTTAGACTCCGCAAGCCACCCAACGGTGTGTGGCGGAGGGCACTTCACGTGCCAATGTCATTTACCTCCCTTTGCTGTTCCAGTCGCGTATGGTTCGCGGGACGAACCGACAGTCTGCAAAAAAAACGCCTCCGTGCGCGCTCGAATCTCTCTAACCACATCCATTCGTGATCTCCTCGGGAGGTATACGCAATATATTCGATACCCCATCCAGAAACGCAATATCTCGAAACCTGGCGAGCAAGCTACACCGCGATGCAGAGCGCCTCTATTGCAGAGTCTGCCGCTTGGGTTTGTTAAACATCTCCGTAACGCTATCACGGTTACCAAATGACCCTGCGACGAAACGTTGGATCGTCTCCGTCGCCTCCGTCAACGCGACCTGGTACGGATCCCACACTGATGGGCAACACGCACGTATAGGTCGAACGAACGGGTGTTTTGTAAGCCACCTCCTCCTTTGTTGATGGACGACATTTGCTACGCATTCTCCCAATA
This sequence comes from Schistocerca nitens, assembly GCF_023898315.1. Lineage (NCBI taxonomy): Eukaryota > Metazoa > Arthropoda > Insecta > Orthoptera > Acrididae > Schistocerca > Schistocerca nitens. The sequence goes on from NW_026046055.1 coordinate 24,160, forward strand.
AATCGCAACCTGGTACCCGCCTTACCAACAATTACTTTTGTTTGTTTTTTTTTTTTGTTTTTTTTTTTTAATATGATGATCATCCCACTCCCAATCACTCCGCACGCATACTCCCAGATATTTTACAGACGTAACTGCTACCAGTGTTTGTCCCGCTATCATATAATCAATCATACAATAAAGGGTCCGTCTTTCTATATTATTCGCAATACATGTTAAGGGACAGTTGCCACTCCCTGCACCACGTGCCTATCCGCTGCAGATCGTCCTGCATTTTTCGCTGCAACTTCTCTGTATACTACAGCATCATCCGCGAAAAGACGCATGCAACGTCCGACACTATCTACTAGGTCATTTATATACATTGTGTGTGAAGAGCAATGGGTCCCATAACACTCCCCTGTGGCACGCCAGAGGTTACTTTAACGTCTGTAGACGTCTCTCCATTGATAACACAACATGCTGTGTTCTGTTTGCTACAATCTCTTCAGTCCAGCCACACACACTTGGTCCGACATTCTGCAGACACTTACTTTGTTTATCAGGCGACAGTGCGGAACTGTATCGAACGCCCTCCTTCCGGATGTCAACCAAAATGGCATCTACCTGGGAGCCTGTATCTAATATTTTCTGGGTCCCATGAACAAATAAAGCGCGTTGGGTCTCACACGATCGCTGTTTCCGGAATCCATGTTGATTCCTACATAGTAGACACTGGGTTTCCAAAAAACGACATGCTACTACTCGAGCATAAAACATGTTCTCACATTCTACAACCGATCGACGTCACAGATATAGGGCCTATAGTTTTGCGCATCTGCTCGACGACCCTTCTTCAAGCCCGGGACTGCCTGTGCTCTTTTCCAATCATTTGGAACCCTCCGTTCCTCTAGAGACTTGCGGTACACGGCTGTTAGGAGGTTCTGTCGCGTACTCTGTGTAGGTAGAATCGAATTGGTATCCCGTCAGGTCCAGTGGACTTTCCTCTGTTGAGTGATTCCAGTTGCTTTTCTATTCCTCCTTGGACACTTATTTCGATGTCAGCCATTTTTTCGTTTGTGCGAGAAGGAACTGCAGTGCGGTCGTCCTCCGTGAAACAGCTTTGGAAACAGGTGTTTAGTATTTCACAGCTTTACGCGTGTCATCCTCTGTTTCAATGCCATCATCATCCCGGAGTGTCTGGATATGCCGTTTCGAGCCGCTTACTACTGATTCAACGTACGACCACAACGTCCTAGGATTTGATTTGATTTCCTGTCACGTCGGTACATGGAATTTTACTTTCGCATTCACCGGACGCTTCACGCATAGCCCTCCTTACGCTAACTTTGGACATCGTTTAGCGTCTGTTTGTCTGAGAGGTTTTGGCTGCGTTTCAACTTTGAGTGAAGCTCTCCTTGCTTTCGCTATAGTTTCCTAAACTTTGGTTGTTGTACCGCGGTGGGTTTTTCCCATCCCTCACAGTTTTACTCGGCACGTACCTGTCTAAGACGCGTTTTACGATTGCCTTGCACTTTCTCCATAAACACTCAACATTGTCAGTGTCGGAGCAGACATTTGCGTTTTCATCTGTCTGCTAGTCTCAAATCTGCCTTCTATTACTCTTGCTAAACAGATAAACCTTCCTCCCTTTTTTGTGTATATTCCTATTAACGTCCATATTCAGCGATGCTGCAACGGCCTCTTGATCACTGGGTCCCTGTTCTGCACATACAGAGTCGACAAGTTCGGGGTCTGTTTGTCATCGGTAGGTCCACGATGTTATCTCCACGAGTCGGTTCTCTCTCTGTTTAATTGCTCGCGGTAATTTTCGTTCGGATGGTGCACTCGGTATACTGTCACTCGATGCTCTGTCCCTACCACCCGTCCTGAACATCTGGCACATTGAAATCTCCACCTAAGACTGTAACACGCTGAGGAAAGGAAAATGTATGTCCACATTTTCTCTCACTTGTTCGGCCACTAATGCTGCTGAGTCGCGAGGTCGGTAAAAGGAGCCAATTATCAACCTAGCTCGGCTGTTGAGTGTACCCTCCACCCACAATAGTTCACAGGAACCGTCCACCACTTCTACTTCACTACACAGGATAAACTACTACTAACAGCGACGAACCACTCCACCACCGGTTGCATGCACGCTATCCTTTCTAAAGCACCGTCTGTACCTATAACGATTGCAGCTTCGGCGCTTTCTATCAGCGCTTGACGTTCCGGTACTTTACCAACGCAGAGCTTCGACAGTTGACAATTACAATACCGATTGCCGCTTGGGTCCCCGCATGTCCTGACCTTGCCCCGCGCCCGTTGCCCTTTCCGTACTTGCCCAAGGGCCATCCAACCTAAACAGAACCGCCCAGCCCACGCCACACAACCCCTGCTACCCGTGTAGCCGCTTGTTGCGTATAGTGGACTCCACCTAAGACTATATAACATAACATGCCCTAAGGCATTCGCGGTGTACACCACCCTAAGGTGAGGTTAGGTTAGGTTAGGTGGACGTGGGTTAGGTTAAGGGTTACAGTTAGGTTAAGCGTCAAAGTTAGGTTAAGCGTTCGGACGTGAGGCGTCAGGTGGCCGCACCTACCTTTACGGCCGGACATCTTAGGTTAGAGGTTAGGTTAGGTTAAGGCGCCGAGAGGTCCGCGGTCAGGTTACGTTCACCTTCGGGCGCCACACGTAGGTTTCAAAGGTGTGTCGGTCGGTCGTCGGCAAGCCGCAAAAACTACAGACGACGTCGACCAAACCGCCGCACGACCGAGCAGGAGGCAGATATAAAACACACACACACACAAAAACAAAATTAAACACCACCCACCGGCCAAAGGGCACCAACAACCACAAACCCGAGCACCACGTCGACCAGAGGCAACCCGCCGCTCACGCGACATGGCTGGCAACTAAGGGGCAAACGGCAACGGCGCTTTCCGCACCGGGCCGGATGCACGTACGACAACACCGCTACCCGTACGCAGGCCTCCCATTGCACACAGCCGCTCTGTGTTTGAACATCATCAATGGCGCGCCCGCGGCTCGTCGCGGGCGCAGCCATAACGCCGCCACTTTTGCACCAACACATTCACGCACCGCAAAACAGCTCGCCGACACAGCACAGCCGACAAACAAAAACAACCCGCGAGACGGGGGCGACAACGACAACGATGACAACAACAACAGCAGCAAACAACTCGCACCAAGCGTCCAACAGGTAACAAACGGACAAGCACAGCCTCTGCTAACGGCCACGACGCCAGCGGCACACTGCTCCTTTCCCGCCACACTCGATTTCACAACGCACGCACGCGACCCCGTCAACGACACGACACGACACACGACGGGCTCCCTTCCCGCAACCTACACCTTTCCGCCACTACGCACAGCTCCACCCGACGCGCCCGTCGCAACGACACTACTGCACGCACTATCCACCCGCCTCCTCCTCTCCCCCCCCTTCCCGTACACAACAACACAGCCAAAAACAACACTCACGACCCAAACATACTAACGACATGGCACGTGCATCGGCGCACACCCCAACCAGTCACCGTCGACAACCACACGCAAGGCACGAAACCGGCGTCCTTCCACGTTGCCATCAAAGCTGCACAAACAACCACAGGAGGAACCACCAACAACGGCCCGCCCGCCCGCCCGCCCGCCCCAATATTCTCCCACCCTCACCTCACGCCGCAACCACCAAACGCACATTCCCGCTCGCTACCACACACCTCTCGGCAGCCGCTTCGCAAACACATGACGTGACGTGACATCATCACATCACGGGCTACGCACGCACACCGACCCACTTTCCTGCCCTTCGCCCTCTTCTTTCCGACGCCTGCCTTCGGCCGAGCACACGTACGTGGGTGGCACAACGCCCAACACAGTCACACACAGTCGACAGGCGCACGCCCAGGCACGCAACGACGCAGCGCAGCAAAGGCGCCCGCAACACATACCTCCTCTCTCTTCTCGCCGCCGCCGCCGACCGACCGCCCGCCCGCCAGCCAGCCAGCCAGCCAGCCAGCCAGCCACTCGCAATGTGCACTGCCAACCAGCCACACGTCCACCGCGCCGCCTCCGACCACCCGCCAGGGGGCGCTCACGTCCGCGACAACAGCGCGGCCCGCCGCCGGGCGGGCCCAGCCGAACCCAGCCCAGCCGGCGCGCGCTGCTCTGCACTCGGCGCGCCGCACATCCTGCTGCAGACCGGGCTCGTCTCTCTGTACGCGTCTGCCCGCATCTCGTCTTCCTGCGCATCAACACAACGAGGCCGCGTGAGCAAACCCCCCCGTCACAACGCCACATCACACACTGCCTCGTCTACCGCCGAAATGCACTCACCAGCCATCCGCTTCGTCTTCGTCTTGTTTACTCGTTGTTGTTGCAGCGGCGCACACAGCCCCGGCCGGCCGCATCCGAGGGTGGCCCGCCGCCAGCGTCTCCTCCTTGGGCACAGGTGCGGTGCCGTGCCGTGGCCGCCCATCCATCCAACCGCACTCATTTGCTGGCCGCCTCTGCTGCAGAAGAAGACAAAAAACGAAACGTACAAACATACACGCACCCACAGCGTGGCCACACACGGACGGGACCGACAGGCTCCAAGGCGACCAAAGGATAAAAACAAAATAAAAAAACAAAAAGACGCAAGCAAGCAACAAGCACAGGCTGTCGCCTCGCGCCTCTGTCCTTCCGCCCCCGCCCTTCTCTCCCACCACATGCCCACAAACACCACCGCCTCCCCCTCCCCGCACCTCCACATTCGCCCCCTCCATTTGTTCCTTTCTCGCTCTTCCCTTCTGTGTGTCTGCGTGCGTGCGCGGGCGGCGCCTCTCAACATCCGCCGGCCGTCCGTCCCGTTTTCGCCGTACCACACACGCCACCGCCTCCTCCCCGTCCACCACCGCCGCCCCTGTCCGCCCCGCACAACACCATACACCGCTGCTTGTCCTGGCCGTTGCCACCAAAGGCGCCAGCCGCAAACCGCGCCAACGCCGCAGCGCGCGTGCGTCCTTCCTTCTTGCTTCCTTCTCCGTGCCGACGCGGCCTCTATTCCCGCACCCATTCGGCCGACGACACAGCCGTTGGGCTCCGCACTGCGCGTACCGGCGTTACGCACGCACACCCACCCCCCTCGCGAACGCACGACTCATTGTCTTTGTTGTTTCTCCTCTTTCTTAACGTCTTTGTTTGTTTTGTTTTTTGTTTTTTGTTTTTTTTTTCGTTTTTCCCCACCGCCACATGTGACACAATGCCTCCCTCCACCTTTCGTTCGTGGTTGCTTGCTTTGTTTCTCTTTCTCATTGGTACACGTCCGACGCGCTCCATTTCCACCACACCACGGCCATCAGCCTCCTCAACGGGCAGGCGCAGTGTGCCATTCTCCGGCGCACAAGCACACCGCGCGGTACTGGCGCGGCTCGCTCTCCTCGCCCCCACGCCACGCCACGCCACGCCACCGGTGCGCAGCAGCACATGTGATGTCTCGCAACACGACACGCGGTGCGCACACCCCGACCACGCGGCTCTAAAGGCATGGCACCGGCGACATGCGCCGCCCCAGCCACGCATCCGTCGTCTCACGTTGTTCACTGCCAGCCGCGTCGGAGGCTACAACCGCAACCACCACAACAACGGTCCCCCTCCCGGCAACACATTTGTTGCACAAACAAACACAACCGCCGAGCGCAGCGCGAACCACCCACACGCGCCCTCCGCGTCTCCTTTCTCCTTTCGCCCCCTCCCATCTCCCGAATATGCCAGCAGCGCAGCGTTACGCGTGCCCCTCACCCGTCCACACTACCGCGAAACGAACACGCCTTCCGGGCCACCTGCAAGGGCACGCCCACCACCAAATACTGCCGTATTCACGGACGCAGTTCGCAACACGCAACGCACTCTCCACCTACCTCCTTCTTTCTCTCGTCCCTTCTCTTTACAAACAAAACAAACACACAAACCAACCACGGCTAACACACTTTTTCGCGACACCTTTGACTGCGTTATCTCGACCGTGACGGCAGCTATCGACCATCCATTCCCCACTACACACACACACACACACACACACACACACACACACATCATTCGCTACACCGCACACGAAACGGCAAGGGCAAGGCACTCTCTCATAGATTCTTCCTCCGAGCCATATCGGGCGAACGTTGCATCCGGGAAGGCAATGCAATTCAGCCGTCACCACGGCCGACACTTGCAGCCGCGCCGTAAACGCATGTCAGTGCGGCTGCAATGCACGGGAACGTTCCGTTGCTCTAGACAGCGCCTCTCCGTTTTTCCCCTGTCTCGTTTTCCGGTGATTGCTTCTCCTTCTTCTTTTTCTTCGTTTCGTTTCGTTTTATTATTTTCGTTCCCCTCCTCCACCATTGTTTCCGTCCCCACAGTTTTTTTTTTTGGCTCATTCCACACGTTCTGCCCAGACAAGACATGACATCCGACCGATCACAGTCAGCCTTTCGTCACCGTTCGCAGCGCCGACGGTGCCACAGTGAGACGGGTGTTCAGACCGACACGTTGCCATGATGCCCATAGACAGCTACTCAGGGCCGCCGGATCGGATCACATCACATCACCGACAAACCGGCCATTTCACCGGGGGACACAGACAACCGCGTGTACGCCCATAACAACAAACAACGGCCGTCGTCGTCTACCGTCACTGAACCGAACACACGTGCACCTTGAATGACGACACCGGCGTGCGTGCGCACAACAATCAATCATTCAAATCAACTGCAGAAACGGCTATCAAAATCAAGGGCCAAATAAATGGGTACACCACCGTGCGTGTCGCCTACCCCACCCGCCCGTACAATTCTTGCGTCTTCTTAATGACTAGTAAAGACACGTCCATTTTTTTTTTTTAAAACGTCACCAACACACCTCCACGCCGTACAGCAAAGGGAATAGTAAGACGGCAACACAACATTTCACCCTCGCCATCATGTATGTATGATGTGACAACAAACAAACCCGCCGACGGCCCTAACGGTGACATCCAACAGTCGCGAGGGGTTTCAATTGCAGTCACGTGACTAACCGGGCAGACAGAGACAAAGAAAGGAAAGGAATCAGCGACACAGACAACACCTCCTGTCTATGGTGTCGACAAACAAACAACCAACCAACCAACCAACCACGCCAAGACTCGCGAGCACGCATAACCACCACCACCAGCTGCTTCGCAACCAACCAAACCGGGTAGCTATGCGCCGCCTCACACAAACAACAATTCCGCTCTTCCCGCAAAGGCAATTTGGTGGCCCTGAAAAGGGCCGTTTTGCCGCTCTCGCAACGGAGGGGAGCTCCCTAGAGCCTTAACCCCCTCACTTGGAGCTCGTGTACTTGGTCACCGCCTTCGTGCCCTCGCTCACGGCGTGCTTGGCCAGCTCGCCAGGCAGCAAGAGCCGCACAGCCGTCTGGATCTCGCGGGACGTGATGGTCGAGCGCTTGTTGTAGTGCGCCAGGCGAGACGCCTCGGCCGCAATGCGCTCGAAAATGTCGTTCACGAAGCTGTTCATGATGCTCATCGCCTTCGACGAGATGCCCGTGTCGGGGTGCACCTGCTTCAGCACCTTGTAGATGTAGATGGCATAGCTCTCCTTCCTCTTGCGCTTCTTCTTCTTGTCGCCCTTCGAAATGTTCTTCTGCGCCTTGCCAGCCTTCTTGGCGGCCTTCCCGCTAGTCTTGGGCGGCATCTCGAACGTACAACAGCAAGCAGCAAGCGCTCCGCTCTAGTCAGCGTCTCCCCACACAGTGGCACCCGCCGCTACCGCAACACCCCACCTTTACCAGCTCGCCCTGTTGCGGCCGCCGACCAATGGGGCGCGCGCGCAACCGGCCGCCGCACCCGAGCCCATAAAGGGACCCCCACCCTAGTCCCGCCGCCGCGCCATTCCCGCTCACGCCGCGGAGAGTTGCGCATAAGCTGATTGTCGCTGTTGCCACTCGAGATGCCTGGACGCGGAAGTGGACGCAAAGCTGCTGCCTTGGCGGAGTTGCTGCTCACGTTAGCAGGAACATCCGGCAAGAAGAAGAGGAAGACTGTATTGCAGTGCTTTCGCTGCCAAAAGCTTGGCCACGTGGCTAAGCACTGCAGCGGAGCAGTCGCGTGCTTGAAGTGTGCGCAAGCACACGACACACGTGACTGCAAGAAGCAGAAGGACGTCCCCTGCACCTGCGCCAACTGCGGTGGCGCACACGCGGCCAACGCCCGTTCCTGCGCCTACAGAAGAAACTGGCGCGGACCGGAGAAGAAGACGCAGAAGCAAGTGACCACCACACACGAAGAGGTGGTCACTTGCACAGAAGAAGACGTCACCAGGCGCCTGAACGACGCCGTACAAGACGCCATGTCCGCCTTCAAATCCGCCATGGCTGAAGAGAGGGCGGCCATGCTGGCGGAACTGGGCGAGGCTCGGCGTCAGATTGCTGAGCTGACGCAGGAGCTTCGCTCAGCCAAAGCAGCTTCCGCCACAACTGTCGACACCGCCACCCAGGCGACTCCTCCACGGGAGGATTTCGCGACGGTGGCCACGCAGACAGACGAGCCTGCCGAAGGGGAGGCGACACAGCACAAGGAGGACACCGGAGCAGCAGCGCAAGAAGAAGAGTGGGAGGAAGTCCCATTCCTCCCACTTCCAGACATGTACAGCGCAAGCGCTGTAACGAAGAAGATCGCTGACTCGCTTCGCGATGGTACTTACCCCCACCACGACAACCCTTATCCTTTCGTCCCACCTAACCATCCCAAACCTCCACCCCCACATCACCCACTTGGGTTTCCAGAAGGCCTTATTGGTCTTTCTAGGGAGGATTTCAATCTAATTGATTCCTACCCTATCTTCACGGAGTGGCAAATGCGCTACATCATCTCCTCTCTGATCTACGGAGAATTTTATAAAACAGGATACACTACGGACAGTATCCCGACCGAGGGAGAGCCCTCAGTAACAAGCAAGAAGAAGAAGAAAAATCGTCCCACCGACAAGTACAGGAAATAGGTCATCGGCACTCCTTGCCAGTACAGAACCGACCACCAGTACAGACAGAAGACTCTACAAGATTCCCAGGGGAGTAAAGGCCAACAGGCCACAAACTTCCACCCGAACCTCCTCACAGTGAGGAAGTCAGAAAAGGAGCAGCGGGTAGTCCCGCCGCCACGCACTCCGCTGCTCGACTCGCTGCGGCTCGCACCGTTACGTTACGTGTTTCAACTAGCCAAACGCCATGTCCGGACGCGGAAAGGGAGGCAAAGTCAAGGGCAAGTCAAAGTCCCGCTCAAGCAGGGCTGGGCTCCAGTTCCCGGTCGGCAGAATCCACCGCCTCCTGCGCAAGGGAAACTACGCCGAGCGCGTCGGCGCCGGGGCGCCCGTCTACCTCGCCGCCGTCATGGAGTACCTCGCGGCTGAGGTGCTCGAGCTGGCCGGAAACGCGGCCCGCGACAACAAGAAGACGCGCATCATCCCGCGCCACCTGCAGCTCGCCATCCGCAACGACGAGGAGCTCAACAAGCTCTTGTCGGGCGTCACCATCGCACAGGGTGGTGTCCTGCCCAACATCCAGGCCGTCCTGCTGCCAAAGAAGACCGAGAAGAAGGCCTAAACAGAGAGCGCGGCGCTGCGCTTGCGTGCTCCCTGCACGCAAACGCGCCTGCCTTTGCCTTGCCGGCTCGGCTCACAACAATCGGCCCTTTTCAGGGCCACCACACAAACCTACGTCCAAAGCAAAGTTTCCGTCGTCCGTGCTCGCCGCACTTTACACAACACGTCCACATACATACATTGCACAGCCAGCGCCGGCGCACGTCCGCCATCTTGTCCACAGCCCGTGTGGCCGAACGCGCACACATTTTGTCGTTTCTCTCTTTTTGTCTTTTTTGTTTCTGCACCCCTCCGCGCACGCACAGAGTCGCGTTCCAAACGACAACGACATCAATACACCGATAATGTGATGATCATTGTTAGCATTATAATGTTTCAATTAAAGGGGCGCGCGTGGCACAGACAAAAAAAAAAAAAACCAAACAGCTGATCCGATCGATCGATCGATCGATCGATCGATCCGGCCCGCCCGCCTATGCCCACGCCACAAACAAACAACAAACCACGCACACACTGGACTCAGCCGCGCCCATCGCGTCAAACTCAAAAACTAACGCACGCGCAGCAGCAGCAGCAGCAACAACAACAACACGCACAGGCAACACAGACTCTTTCGCACTTTTCAATCTCCGAACAGTGTGGTGGCCCTGAAAAGGGCCGTTTTCGTCTCTCCCACCAAGCACGGGCACGGCACGGCCGCGGGAAGGCCACAACGCAGCACAGCACACCGGCTGGCTGGCTGGCTGGCTGCCTGCCTAACCGCCGAAACCGTACAGGGTGCGCCCCTGCCTCTTCAGGGCGTACACCACGTCCATGGCCGTCACAGTCTTGCGCTTGGCGTGCTCAGTGTACGTCACCGCGTCGCGGATCACGTTCTCCAGGAACACCTTCAGCACTCCGCGGGTCTCCTCGTAGATCAGACCAGAGATGCGCTTCACGCCGCCCCTGCGAGCCAGGCGGCGGATGGCGGGCTTCGTGATGCCCTGGATGTTGTCGCGCAACACCTTGCGGTGCCGCTTGGCGCCACCCTTGCCCAGCCCCTTTCCTCCCTTGCCGCGGCCTGTCATTCTTCTTCCTTCCTCCTCCTCAAAGCAAGCAAGCGAAAAAACACAAGCGCCAGCTCCTCACCCGGCGCTAGCGAGTCGGCTACGGTGCGAGCTCTCTGCCGCCGCCCCCCTATATAGACTCTGGCCCGCCCTCCCCCCACCACGCGCACCGAGGGCATATAAGCGCGGCGCGGGGCCGCGCGGGCCCGCAGTCCACTCTGCGCTGAGCCGCCGTAGCGTCAGGTCGCTTGGGCTCTCCGCAGCGCTTTGTCCGTCTCGCGCCTTTGTTCACGAGCGCCTTTGTTTCCGCGCGCCTTTGTCAAGGCACGCGGGTCGAAGGTGGCCACGTGGCAGAAGCGGTAGCGGACTTCTCCAGCTAACGACTCGCTCGCGAGTACGTTTAGCGGCAAAATTGCGTGTTATCGATATCGTGGCTGCAATACAAATTGATCAGTATCAATTTGTATTGCGCCTAGGGACTGTTAGGGCACGCCGTGAGTCAGGACCCCCTTCGCGTGGGACCAGTCCGCGCTCACTCGCTTAGTACCTACTCACAAGAGTTTCCGTCTTCCTCATGGAAGCCAATAACATCGCTGCGAACGTCGTGGCGGAAGTCGTCACGCCAGAGCACGCTCTGGCGGCGGCCTCCAATGCCCCGACCCCCGCGGCCGCTCCTCCAGGGTATCGCCCACTCACAGGAGTCGAGCTTTACGTGGTAATAAACCGCATGCAAAGACCCGCCAACGCCTCAGAACGCGAGGCCGCGGAAAAGGTCTACGCAAGGTTTATGAAGTATGACCTCGCCGCCGCACTGCCAGGCGCAGCCAATGAAGAGGCCAAGGTACCGCTGGGAGCCCTGCCAGGCGTGTCCACGCAAGAGGACACTGCACTGCCGGAGGCGGCCCCAAAGGGAGCAGAGCCACCAGGCGTGGCGTCTCATGCACCCACTGCCCTGCTGGCCCCCCCTACGGTACAGGCCAGTCAAGAGGCTGCTGACCTGCCAGCAGCATCTCACCAGGACGATATTCCGGAGGCCAACCTGGATAAATTAATCCGCGATGGCGAGGCTATGGAAGTCTCACTCCCATCGCGAAAAAGGCCGGCGGATGACGATGAGTCGTCCGAAAACACCTCTTCTTTTGCCCACAGAATGCCGCAGCAGAAGAAGAAGCAAAGCGCGCCTGAAAGCGCCACAGAAGACAATGAAGCCGCAGAGGAGGAGGAAGATGAGTTTGTCGTCCCCAAGCGGAGGCACACGGCTCGGGCAAGGAAGCTCGAGCAGGTGCAGCCGCTCCCGACGACAAACTCGTTCGAGGCCGTCCCAACCGACACCGAGGCTATGGAGGAAGCGCCAGTGCCGCCCAAAAGGGTGGCCCCACCGCCAATCAATGTCCTATGGAAGGACACCTTTCGAGCCTTCCTTGAAAAATTCTCAGATGGTGTGTCCACACCACCCAAAATAAAGTCCCTCGGGCGTGAGTTGTTGCGCATCACACCTGCAAACATGGACGACTACCGCGCAACCATGAGAAAGATTCGGGAGGAGGGGCTGTTCTGCTACACTCACGATGCAGAGCGGCTCCCTCTCCTGAAGGTAGTCCTCCGCCGTTTGCCCATGAGTATGGAACCTGACCACCTCAAGGAGGAACTCCTCGCCCTGGGGTACAGCGTTAAATCCGCAGGCCTCATGAAGTCACCCAGGACACGGAGGGACATGCCGCTGTTCCTCGTTGTCCTGGTGGACAGCATCGAGGCAAGAAAGATATTTCAGCTTAAAACAGTAGCCACAGTTGAAGTAGAAGTTGAGCCGCTCCGGGCCAAGGGGCGAAGAGCACAGTGCTTCTCGTGCCAAGGCCTGGATCATGTGGCTCACTTCTGCACAATGCCAGCCCGATGCGTCAAATGCGCGGGCTCCCATCAAAGCAGAGATTGCAAAAAGACCAAAGATGAACCGCCGAAATGCTGCAACTGCAGCGAACAACACGTTGCCAGCTACAGGGGCTGCAACCTGTTTAAAAAGACTAGGCGCCGCGGACGCGGACGTGGCTTGTCACGCCCAGTCCAGCAAGGCACCAGCTATGCCACAGCCGCAAAAGGCGCGGCCCCAGCCCACCAGGGGCGAAAGCAAGTACCCCCAGACGCCACGAGCAAGCCGGCTGCCACAAACCAGTCACTAGCAGCCCAGCCAGGCCCCACACCACCCGCAACAAGCACTAAAGACTGCAGTCAGGGCCCACTGCGTCCCACCCCCAGCTCCCCACCCCAAACACTGCAGGCAAACGCACAGGTGGCCAGTCGCGCGGCACCTGCTGCACACATCCCACCGGTTCGGAATATTGCAACAGCCATCCCTGAACCCCACAATAAACCCTGTTTGGAGACAACACAGCTAAATGCCCTCCTGCACTCGTTGACCTCAATGCTCCAGCAACTACCGGTACTAGTGCAGGCAGTCACGGCGGCCCTCCAGGCCAGCACCGTCCCAGCCCCACACCATGGATAACCCACACGTACATGGGCTAACCGTCTGCGGATTCAACGCAAACGGCCTGGTAAGGCAGCAAGGTGAGTTTCGCAACTTTCTGCAGGACGAAGCAGTTGATATATGTCTCGTTTGCGAAACCCACCTTAAGCCTGGAGTCCAAGTCAGGGCTGCCAATTACGCCTGCTACCGCTATGATAGGCCGACTGCCGGTGGCGGGACGGCCGTGTACGTCCGACGTGCACTGCTGCACCATGCCACCCACCTCCCCGATCTAGTATCGGTGGAAGCCACAGCAGTCAGCGTGTCCACCGCAATAGGACAGATAACTTTTGTTGCTGCCTATAAGCCACCACGTGCCATTCTCGCAGATCAGGATATCGACGCGCTCCTGGCGGCTGGGGGGCGGGTTTTCATTGCGGGTGACTTCAACTCGAAGCACGCGGAGTGGAACTCCCGCCTCACAAATGCCAAGGGCCGCCGTCTCCTCCGAGCTGCTCAGAGAAATGGCGCCCTAGTGCTGGGACCATTCGAACATACTATCTTCCCAGGTCGCCAGGGTCTGTTGTCCGATGTGCTGGACATAGCAATTCTCAAAGGTATAGGGCACCACATATCCGCATCGACGCGCTGTGCACTGTCATCAGACCACGTCCCAGTGATCTATGACGTGGACATCGTCGGCGCGGCCCTTCCGCCACGTCGCCCGAACTTCAGGCGCCTAAATCGAGAGCGCTATCAGGAGGAGGTCCTCCCCCTCCTGACAGACGCCCCAGACCCTGCCACGGTCGGCACGGACACTGCCCTGCGGTATCTCACAGAGAAACTAGTCCAGGCCGCTGAAGCAGCCTCACCGCCTCCGCCACAACATCCACCGGTAAACTCCCGTCGCCTCCCGCCCGAAATCAGGGAGACGATCAGGGAGAAAAACAGGCTTTTCAGAGAGTGGCAAATTACACGCCAACGTCACACGAAGGCCCGGCTGAACCACATGCGCCGGGAGATCAAGGCTGCAGTCGAGGCCCACCGTAACAGGGAATGGGCGGCCCTGGTGGAAACCCTTGACCCTGCTGACGGCAACGCCTGGCGCGTCGCAAAATCATTTTTGAGACGTCGTAGGCGCGTCCCACCAATTCAGGTAGGCCAAGAGGTCTTCAGCCACCCCGATGGAAAGGCGAACGTGTTGGCCGACCACTTCGCGGCCTCTTTCACACCCATGGAAGACGTCGTGGACGCAGACCACGTTCGCCTGGTAGAAACACAGCTCCCCACCTTCCTGGCGGCCAGAGAAGACGGTGACGACATTGAACAGATAACAGTAGAAGAAGTAGCCTTGCAGCTACGGACAATCAGCCCGAAAAAGGCGGGAGGGGATGACGGCATCGTCGGCATCCTCCTGCGCGAACTCCCAGCAGAGGCATACCAGACGCTCGCTGACATTTTCAACACCATCCTGCACACGGGAATCTACCCTTCCGAGTGGAAACACGCGGAAGTGGTGGCAATCCCAAAGACAGGCAAAGACCCCCGTCTGGCGGCCTCCTACCGCCCGATCAGCCTCCTGCCCATACTCTCGAAAGTTTTCGAGCGCCTCTACGCCAAACGCCTCCTCAGACACGTGGAGGCAGAACACCTGCTTCCCGATGAACAGTTCGGTTTTCGTAGGGGCCACTCCACAGCACACCAGCTCATGCGTGTCGTGGAGGAAGCCATGAGAGCCCTGGAGACCCGGGAATACCTTGGGGCGGTGTTCCTGGACGTCTCTAGGGCATTCGACTCCGTGTGGCACGACGGCCTCGTGTACAAACTATTCGTGCACGGGGTCCCGACGTCGCACGGGGTGCTACTGAAGTCCTACCTCGGAAACCGGACCTTTCATGTGCGTCTTGAGGAGGGAGTGTCTACTCAACGACCGATACAGGCTGGAGTGCCGCAGGGGTCCGTACTCGGCCCCCTGCTGTACTCCCTCTACACTGCAGATGCTCCACGGGTAGCGCGGGTGTCGCTCGCATTATATGCCGACGACACTGCGCTGCTCGTCCGGAGCATGAACTTGCAGGAAATGAGACGGCGTCTCCAGCTAGGGTGTGAGGCTTTAGGAAGCTGGTCCACGAAATGGCGGCTGAAATTTAACGCCGCCAAAAGCCAGGCAGTAATATTCACCAAAAGAGTGCTGCCACCTGACTTAGAGCCGGTGACGATCTCGGGAGGCCCCATCCCGTGGTGTAAAACGGCCAAATATCTCGGGGTAACCCTAGACCAGCGGTTAACATGGCGTCCCCACATACAGGAGGTAAAGGGTAGAGCTGCAGGGCGTCTTCGTGTCCTGTACCCCCTACTCAACCCGACTTCGACGCTTCCCCCTCGCCACGGCATCACCCTATACCTGGTACTGGTTCGCCCGGTGCTGGAGTATGCTGCCGTGGTGTGGGGAAATGCGGCCGAAACCCACATTGTTGAACTCCAGAGGGTGCAGAACCGAGCACTTCGGCTCGCCCTCCGTCTACCCTGGCGATATCCAACTGCCCAGCTACACCAACAAACTGGTATACCTCTGCTGAGAGATCGCTTCCGACAAACAGCGAGACAGTTTTATGTAGAGGCCAACAGGTCTCAAAATAGGCTAATCCAGGCACTTGGCCACCAAACACACCACAGGCCGACCACACGTTGGCCCGACCTGTTACGAGCATAAAAACTCGCAACAGCCAATGGATGCTACGCATCCGATAGGCCAGCCCAAATTAAGTCAGTTCCCTCCCGTACCATGTAAGTAAATATTAGCAGGAATAGCACCCGATGCTCACCCTGCCCCTCACGAGCAAGGATTGCTCGCTAGTAAAGTGCGTGCGTGCGTGCGCGGGCCCGTTGTCAAGGCAGCACCGGACGCTTCGTGTACCGCACGCACCTCCACGCCGCTCTTCCGCTATGGCCCGCACAAAGCAAACGGCCCGCAAGTCCACCGGCGGAAAGGCGCCGCGCAAACAGCTCGCCACCAAGGCGGCGAGGAAGAGCGCGCCCGCCACCGGCGGCGTCAAGAAGCCCCACCGCTACAGGCCGGGCACCGTCGCCCTGCGGGAAATCAGGCGCTACCAGAAGAGCACAGAGCTGCTCATCCGCAAGCTGCCGTTCCAGCGCCTAGTGCGCGAGATCGCCCAGGACTTCAAGACCGACCTGCGCTTCCAGAGCTCCGCAGTCATGGCCCTGCAGGAGGCCAGCGAGGCCTACCTCGTCGGCCTCTTCGAAGACACCAACCTGTGCGCAATCCACGCCAAGCGCGTCACCATCATGCCCAAGGACATCCAGCTCGCGCGCCGCATCCGCGGCGAGCGCGCCTAGAAACCGCGCCGCGCACGCGCGCCCGCCCAACAAAAACGGCCCTTTTCAGGGCCACTAACATCTCTCCGTCGCGAGCAAAACTTTTGTCGGTCTTGCCGCCCCGCAAAACAACAACAACCAATTCCCCTCCCGTCCACAGCCGCTCTCGCCAACAATCGACGTCACTCCCATCCCTCACAATACACACACACAACAGCCGGACGACGTCACCACACACCACGGGTGGCTGGCCGCCGCCGTCTCCGAGGCGCGCGCACGCTACGCTACACTACAACGTCAACGCCACCGCGCCTTCCCAATTCCCGCCGGCCACTTCCACGTCTCACGTCCCCCCGCCGCTTTGAGAGAGAGAGACACAACACACACACACAAAAGACACGACATCCGCAAAGCAAGCAAACACACAAACAAACTAGAGTCTCCAGAAACATACATGAGCAACCAAACGTCGGCCGCCGCAAAAAAAACAACTACAACAAAAACAAATAAAATAAAATAAAAAGACCAACAAACGGCCACAACCGCTCCGCTACCGCGCGCCGCCGCCTACCGCCACCGGCACCACAATCCAACCACCACGGCACGCAAACAGTACCCACAAGGGTCTCACACACAACCAACCACACCGGCGCATGCACGACAATCAACGCCTTCCCGACGTCCTTTGATGGCCCTGAGAAGGGCCGTTTTGGGCCGCGCGACAGCCGCAGCCGTGCCATCGCGCGCCACTAAGACGACGCGGGGGAGGGCGGTGGGGGACGACGGCGTCAAGCGCCAACCCCTCTCCCTTGCCTTTCTTTAACTTTACTACTTTACTTCTTCTTCTTGGGCGACGCCTTCGCCTTAGACGGCGTCGTCGCCTTCTTCGGGCGCGGCGCCTTCGGCTTCTTCGTCGGAACCTTGGCGGCCTTCTTCGCCTTCGACGGCGACTTGGCCTTGGCCGGCTTGGCCGCAGCCGCCTTCTTCGCACCCGCGGGAGCCGCCGACGCCGCAGACGCCTTCTTGGCGGCGCCCGCCTTCCGACCGGTCGCCGCCTTCACGCCACCAGCCTTCTTTGCGCCGGCCGCGCGGCCGCCCTTCTTCTCCTTGCTGGCCGGAGCGGCGCGCTTCTTCTTCGCACCGCCGGCACGAGCCTTGCCGCCCTCGGCCGCCCCGCCGCCGGCGCCGGCAAGCTTGAAAGAGCCGGACGCGCCCTTCCCCTTCGTCTGCACCAGCTCGCCAGCCACGACGGCCGACTTGAGGTACTTCTTGATAAAGGGCGCCAGCTTCTCCGCGTCCAGCTTGTAGTGCGCGGCAATGTACTTCTTGATCGCCTGCAGCGACGAGCCGCCGCGCTCCTTCAGACTCTTGATGGCGGCCGTCACCATCTCAGAGGTGCGCGGGTGCGCAGGCTTGGCGCGCGGCTTCTTCGCAGACGCCGCAGACTTGGCCTTCTTCGTCGTGCCGGTGGCGGCGGGTGCCGCAGCAGTCTCGTTCGTAGCCGCCTGATCTGCCATTATTTCGACGGACGACGCGCGTACACACAACAACAGAACAGCGAGAGAGAGCGGCAAGGCGGCAAGCACGGCAGAGAATAGCCGCCGCGCCGCCAGGCCCAGCCAGTGTCGCGGGCGGGCGCGGACGGCCGAGAGAGCGGCCGCCACTCTGCGCGCCGCCGCGCCGCGCCTCCCGCGCTTGCTACCGCCCAACGTCCGACAGCCTGTGCGGACCAGCCCCAAACCTGCGCCGCAACCACCCGCGCCATTCAAACCACCGAGGATGGGGCTACACACGGCCACACCACAGTCGCCAACCAGTCGCCACGGCAGCGCCGCAAACCACGGCCAAACTGCAGCTACCGCGCGCCACAGCCTGGCTCGGCCCGCCGAGAATCGCCGCCCCCGCCCAAATGCCGCCCCCACAGCCCCAGCCGACGACCCGCCACAATGGCCAAACCTTCGGCAAAACTGGCGCACCGTCGCCGCGCCAGCCCGGCCAGCGCGGCCGCCGCCACAGCCACACAAGCGGAGGCGTGCGGCGATGACGGCCGTGCAAACGCACCTCCGCCGCCCCATCGCCCTCCCACCGTTTCCCGATCGGCCCGCGGCCGTCGGGCCACCTCGCCCGCCAACATTCGCGCCCGTTTCCCACAAAATTGCCCGCCGCAAAACAAAAACGAGCGCCGCCTGCGCAACATGGGCACCGGCCAACCGAGGCGCCGCCGCCCCTCGCCGCTTTAAGCGAGGGTGGCTAACCGCCATCCGCAACTACAGACGCACCGAATCTGCCTTCAAAAGCACACACCGACAGCCGACCTCTAACATTTAGACTCCGCAAGCCACCCAACGGTGTGTGGCGGAGGGCACTTCACGTGCCAATGTCATTTACCTCCCTTTGCTGTTCCAGTCGCGTATGGTTCGCGGGACGAACCGACAGTCTGCAAAAAAAACGCCTCCGTGCGCGCTCGAATCTCTCTAACCACATCCATTCGTGATCTCCTCGGGAGGTATACGCAATATATTCGATACCCCATCCAGAAACGCAATATCTCGAAACCTGGCGAGCAAGCTACACCGCGATGCAGAGCGCCTCTATTGCAGAGTCTGCCGCTTGGGTTTGTTAAACATCTCCGTAACGCTATCACGGTTACCAAATGACCCTGCGACGAAACGTTGGATCGTCTCCGTCGCCTCCGTCAACGCGACCTGGTACGGATCCCACACTGATGGGCAACACGCACGTATAGGTCGAACGAACGGGTGTTTTGTAAGCCACCTCCTCCTTTGTTGATGGACGACATTTGCTACGCATTCTCCCAATAAATCGCAACCTGGTACCCGCCTTACCAACAATTACTTTTGTTTGTTTTTTTTTTTTGTTTTTTTTTTTTAATATGATGATCATCCCACTCCCAATCACTCCGCACGCATACTCCCAGATATTTTACAGACGTAACTGCTACCAGTGTTTGTCCCGCTATCATATAATCAATCATACAATAAAGGGTCCGTCTTTCTATATTATTCGCAATACATGTTAAGGGACAGTTGCCACTCCCTGCACCACGTGCCTATCCGCTGCAGATCGTCCTGCATTTTTCGCTGCAACTTCTCTGTATACTACAGCATCATCCGCGAAAAGACGCATGCAACGTCCGACACTATCTACTAGGTCATTTATATACATTGTGTGTGAAGAGCAATGGGTCCCATAACACTCCCCTGTGGCACGCCAGAGGTTACTTTAACGTCTGTAGACGTCTCTCCATTGATAACACAACATGCTGTGTTCTGTTTGCTACAATCTCTTCAGTCCAGCCACACACACTTGGTCCGACATTCTGCAGACACTTACTTTGTTTATCAGGCGACAGTGCGGAACTGTATCGAACGCCCTCCTTCCGGATGTCAACCAAAATGGCATCTACCTGGGAGCCTGTATCTAATATTTTCTGGGTCCCATGAACAAATAAAGCGCGTTGGGTCTCACACGATCGCTGTTTCCGGAATCCATGTTGATTCCTACATAGTAGACACTGGGTTTCCAAAAAACGACATGCTACTACTCGAGCATAAAACATGTTCTCACATTCTACAACCGATCGACGTCACAGATATAGGGCCTATAGTTTTGCGCATCTGCTCGACGACCCTTCTTCAAGCCCGGGACTGCCTGTGCTCTTTTCCAATCATTTGGAACCCTCCGTTCCTCTAGAGACTTGCGGTACACGGCTGTTAGGAGGTTCTGTCGCGTACTCTGTGTAGGTAGAATCGAATTGGTATCCCGTCAGGTCCAGTGGACTTTCCTCTGTTGAGTGATTCCAGTTGCTTTTCTATTCCTCCTTGGACACTTATTTCGATGTCAGCCATTTTTTCGTTTGTGCGAGAAGGAACTGCAGTGCGGTCGTCCTCCGTGAAACAGCTTTGGAAACAGGTGTTTAGTATTTCACAGCTTTACGCGTGTCATCCTCTGTTTCAATGCCATCATCATCCCGGAGTGTCTGGATATGCCGTTTCGAGCCGCTTACTACTGATTCAACGTACGACCACAACGTCCTAGGATTTGATTTGATTTCCTGTCACGTCGGTACATGGAATTTTACTTTCGCATTCACCGGACGCTTCACGCATAGCCCTCCTTACGCTAACTTTGGACATCGTTTAGCGTCTGTTTGTCTGAGAGGTTTTGGCTGCGTTTCAACTTTGAGTGAAGCTCTCCTTGCTTTCGCTATAGTTTCCTAAACTTTGGTTGTTGTACCGCGGTGGGTTTTTCCCATCCCTCACAGTTTTACTCGGCACGTACCTGTCTAAGACGCGTTTTACGATTGCCTTGCACTTTCTCCATAAACACTCAACATTGTCAGTGTCGGAGCAGACATTTGCGTTTTCATCTGTCTGCTAGTCTCAAATCTGCCTTCTATTACTCTTGCTAAACAGATAAACCTTCCTCCCTTTTTTGTGTATATTCCTATTAACGTCCATATTCAGCGATGCTGCAACGGCCTCTTGATCACTGGGTCCCTGTTCTGCACATACAGAGTCGACAAGTTCGGGGTCTGTTTGTCATCGGTAGGTCCACGATGTTATCTCCACGAGTCGGTTCTCTCTCTGTTTAATTGCTCGCGGTAATTTTCGTTCGGATGGTGCACTCGGTATACTGTCACTCGATGCTCTGTCCCTACCACCCGTCCTGAACATCTGGCACATTGAAATCTCCACCTAAGACTGTAACACGCTGAGGAAAGGAAAATGTATGTCCACATTTTCTCTCACTTGTTCGGCCACTAATGCTGCTGAGTCGCGAGGTCGGTAAAAGGAGCCAATTATCAACCTAGCTCGGCTGTTGAGTGTACCCTCCACCCACAATAGTTCACAGGAACCGTCCACCACTTCTACTTCACTACACAGGATAAACTACTACTAACAGCGACGAACCACTCCACCACCGGTTGCATGCACGCTATCCTTTCTAAAGCACCGTCTGTACCTATAACGATTGCAGCTTCGGCGCTTTCTATCAGCGCTTGACGTTCCGGTACTTTACCAACGCAGAGCTTCGACAGTTGACAATTACAATACCGATTGCCGCTTGGGTCCCCGCATGTCCTGACCTTGCCCCGCGCCCGTTGCCCTTTCCGTACTTGCCCAAGGGCCATCCAACCTAAACAGAACCGCCCAGCCCACGCCACACAACCCCTGCTACCCGTGTAGCCGCTTGTTGCGTATAGTGGACTCCACCTAAGACTATATAACATAACATGCCCTAAGGCATTCGCGGTGTACACCACCCTAAGGTGAGGTTAGGTTAGGTTAGGTGGACGTGGGTTAGGTTAAGGGTTACAGTTAGGTTAAGCGTCAAAGTTAGGTTAAGCGTTCGGACGTGAGGCGTCAGGTGGCCGCACCTACCTTTACGGCCGGACATCTTAGGTTAGAGGTTAGGTTAGGTTAAGGCGCCGAGAGGTCCGCGGTCAGGTTACGTTCACCTTCGGGCGCCACACGTAGGTTTCAAAGGTGTGTCGGTCGGTCGTCGGCAAGCCGCAAAAACTACAGACGACGTCGACCAAACCGCCGCACGACCGAGCAGGAGGCAGATATAAAACACACACACACACAAAAACAAAATTAAACACCACCCACCGGCCAAAGGGCACCAACAACCACAAACCCGAGCACCACGTCGACCAGAGGCAACCCGCCGCTCACGCGACATGGCTGGCAACTAAGGGGCAAACGGCAACGGCGCTTTCCGCACCGGGCCGGATGCACGTACGACAACACCGCTACCCGTACGCAGGCCTCCCATTGCACACAGCCGCTCTGTGTTTGAACATCATCAATGGCGCGCCCGCGGCTCGTCGCGGGCGCAGCCATAACGCCGCCACTTTTGCACCAACACATTCACGCACCGCAAAACAGCTCGCCGACACAGCACAGCCGACAAACAAAAACAACCCGCGAGACGGGGGCGACAACGACAACGATGACAACAACAACAGCAGCAAACAACTCGCACCAAGCGTCCAACAGGTAACAAACGGACAAGCACAGCCTCTGCTAACGGCCACGACGCCAGCGGCACACTGCTCCTTTCCCGCCACACTCGATTTCACAACGCACGCACGCGACCCCGTCAACGACACGACACGACACACGACGGGCTCCCTTCCCGCAACCTACACCTTTCCGCCACTACGCACAGCTCCACCCGACGCGCCCGTCGCAACGACACTACTGCACGCACTATCCACCCGCCTCCTCCTCTCCCCCCCCTTCCCGTACACAACAACACAGCCAAAAACAACACTCACGACCCAAACATACTAACGACATGGCACGTGCATCGGCGCACACCCCAACCAGTCACCGTCGACAACCACACGCAAGGCACGAAACCGGCGTCCTTCCACGTTGCCATCAAAGCTGCACAAACAACCACAGGAGGAACCACCAACAACGGCCCGCCCGCCCGCCCGCCCGCCCCAATATTCTCCCACCCTCACCTCACGCCGCAACCACCAAACGCACATTCCCGCTCGCTACCACACACCTCTCGGCAGCCGCTTCGCAAACACATGACGTGACGTGACATCATCACATCACGGGCTACGCACGCACACCGACCCACTTTCCTGCCCTTCGCCCTCTTCTTTCCGACGCCTGCCTTCGGCCGAGCACACGTACGTGGGTGGCACAACGCCCAACACAGTCACACACAGTCGACAGGCGCACGCCCAGGCACGCAACGACGCAGCGCAGCAAAGGCGCCCGCAACACATACCTCCTCTCTCTTCTCGCCGCCGCCGCCGACCGACCGCCCGCCCGCCAGCCAGCCAGCCAGCCAGCCAGCCAGCCACTCGCAATGTGCACTGCCAACCAGCCACACGTCCACCGCGCCGCCTCCGACCACCCGCCAGGGGGCGCTCACGTCCGCGACAACAGCGCGGCCCGCCGCCGGGCGGGCCCAGCCGAACCCAGCCCAGCCGGCGCGCGCTGCTCTGCACTCGGCGCGCCGCACATCCTGCTGCAGACCGGGCTCGTCTCTCTGTACGCGTCTGCCCGCATCTCGTCTTCCTGCGCATCAACACAACGAGGCCGCGTGAGCAAACCCCCCCGTCACAACGCCACATCACACACTGCCTCGTCTACCGCCGAAATGCACTCACCAGCCATCCGCTTCGTCTTCGTCTTGTTTACTCGTTGTTGTTGCAGCGGCGCACACAGCCCCGGCCGGCCGCATCCGAGGGTGGCCCGCCGCCAGCGTCTCCTCCTTGGGCACAGGTGCGGTGCCGTGCCGTGGCCGCCCATCCATCCAACCGCACTCATTTGCTGGCCGCCTCTGCTGCAGAAGAAGACAAAAAACGAAACGTACAAACATACACGCACCCACAGCGTGGCCACACACGGACGGGACCGACAGGCTCCAAGGCGACCAAAGGATAAAAACAAAATAAAAAAACAAAAAGACGCAAGCAAGCAACAAGCACAGGCTGTCGCCTCGCGCCTCTGTCCTTCCGCCCCCGCCCTTCTCTCCCACCACATGCCCACAAACACCACCGCCTCCCCCTCCCCGCACCTCCACATTCGCCCCCTCCATTTGTTCCTTTCTCGCTCTTCCCTTCTGTGTGTCTGCGTGCGTGCGCGGGCGGCGCCTCTCAACATCCGCCGGCCGTCCGTCCCGTTTTCGCCGTACCACACACGCCACCGCCTCCTCCCCGTCCACCACCGCCGCCCCTGTCCGCCCCGCACAACACCATACACCGCTGCTTGTCCTGGCCGTTGCCACCAAAGGCGCCAGCCGCAAACCGCGCCAACGCCGCAGCGCGCGTGCGTCCTTCCTTCTTGCTTCCTTCTCCGTGCCGACGCGGCCTCTATTCCCGCACCCATTCGGCCGACGACACAGCCGTTGGGCTCCGCACTGCGCGTACCGGCGTTACGCACGCACACCCACCCCCCTCGCGAACGCACGACTCATTGTCTTTGTTGTTTCTCCTCTTTCTTAACGTCTTTGTTTGTTTTGTTTTTTGTTTTTTGTTTTTTTTTTCGTTTTTCCCCACCGCCACATGTGACACAATGCCTCCCTCCACCTTTCGTTCGTGGTTGCTTGCTTTGTTTCTCTTTCTCATTGGTACACGTCCGACGCGCTCCATTTCCACCACACCACGGCCATCAGCCTCCTCAACGGGCAGGCGCAGTGTGCCATTCTCCGGCGCACAAGCACACCGCGCGGTACTGGCGCGGCTCGCTCTCCTCGCCCCCACGCCACGCCACGCCACGCCACCGGTGCGCAGCAGCACATGTGATGTCTCGCAACACGACACGCGGTGCGCACACCCCGACCACGCGGCTCTAAAGGCATGGCACCGGCGACATGCGCCGCCCCAGCCACGCATCCGTCGTCTCACGTTGTTCACTGCCAGCCGCGTCGGAGGCTACAACCGCAACCACCACAACAACGGTCCCCCTCCCGGCAACACATTTGTTGCACAAACAAACACAACCGCCGAGCGCAGCGCGAACCACCCACACGCGCCCTCCGCGTCTCCTTTCTCCTTTCGCCCCCTCCCATCTCCCGAATATGCCAGCAGCGCAGCGTTACGCGTGCCCCTCACCCGTCCACACTACCGCGAAACGAACACGCCTTCCGGGCCACCTGCAAGGGCACGCCCACCACCAAATACTGCCGTATTCACGGACGCAGTTCGCAACACGCAACGCACTCTCCACCTACCTTCTTTCTCTCGTCCCTTCTCTTTACAAACAAAACAAACACACAAACCAACCACGGCTAACACACTTTTTCGCGACACCTTTGACTGCGTTATCTCGACCGTGACGGCAGCTATCGACCATCCATTCCCCACTACACACACACACACACACACACACACACACACACACACATCATTCGCTACACCGCACACGAAACGGCAAGGGCAAGGCACTCTCTCATAGATTCTTCCTCCGAGCCATATCGGGCGAACGTTGCATCCGGGAAGGCAATGCAATTCAGCCGTCACCACGGCCGACACTTGCAGCCGCGCCGTAAACGCATGTCAGTGCGGCTGCAATGCACGGGAACGTTCCGTTGCTCTAGACAGCGCCTCTCCGTTTTTCCCCTGTCTCGTTTTCCGGTGATTGCTTCTCCTTCTTCTTTTTCTTCGTTTCGTTTCGTTTTATTATTTTCGTTCCCCTCCTCCACCATTGTTTCCGTCCCCACAGTTTTTTTTTTTGGCTCATTCCACACGTTCTGCCCAGACAAGACATGACATCCGACCGATCACAGTCAGCCTTTCGTCACCGTTCGCAGCGCCGACGGTGCCACAGTGAGACGGGTGTTCAGACCGACACGTTGCCATGATGCCCATAGACAGCTACTCAGGGCCGCCGGATCGGATCACATCACATCACCGACAAACCGGCCATTTCACCGGGGGACACAGACAACCGCGTGTACGCCCATAACAACAAACAACGGCCGTCGTCGTCTACCGTCACTGAACCGAACACACGTGCACCTTGAATGACGACACCGGCGTGCGTGCGCACAACAATCAATCATTCAAATCAACTGCAGAAACGGCTATCAAAATCAAGGGCCAAATAAATGGGTACACCACCGTGCGTGTCGCCTACCCCACCCGCCCGTACAATTCTTGCGTCTTCTTAATGACTAGTAAAGACACGTCCATTTTTTTTTTTTAAAACGTCACCAACACACCTCCACGCCGTACAGCAAAGGGAATAGTAAGACGGCAACACAACATTTCACCCTCGCCATCATGTATGTATGATGTGACAACAAACAAACCCGCCGACGGCCCTAACGGTGACATCCAACAGTCGCGAGGGGTTTCAATTGCAGTCACGTGACTAACCGGGCAGACAGAGACAAAGAAAGGAAAGGAATCAGCGACACAGACAACACCTCCTGTCTATGGTGTCGACAAACAAACAACCAACCAACCAACCAACCACGCCAAGACTCGCGAGCACGCATAACCACCACCACCAGCTGCTTCGCAACCAACCAAACCGGGTAGCTATGCGCCGCCTCACACAAACAACAATTCCGCTCTTCCCGCAAAGGCAATTTGGTGGCCCTGAAAAGGGCCGTTTTGCCGCTCTCGCAACGGAGGGGAGCTCCCTAGAGCCTTAACCCCCTCACTTGGAGCTCGTGTACTTGGTCACCGCCTTCGTGCCCTCGCTCACGGCGTGCTTGGCCAGCTCGCCAGGCAGCAAGAGCCGCACAGCCGTCTGGATCTCGCGGGACGTGATGGTCGAGCGCTTGTTGTAGTGCGCCAGGCGAGACGCCTCGGCCGCAATGCGCTCGAAAATGTCGTTCACGAAGCTGTTCATGATGCTCATCGCCTTCGACGAGATGCCCGTGTCGGGGTGCACCTGCTTCAGCACCTTGTAGATGTAGATGGCATAGCTCTCCTTCCTCTTGCGCTTCTTCTTCTTGTCGCCCTTCGAAATGTTCTTCTGCGCCTTGCCAGCCTTCTTGGCGGCCTTCCCGCTAGTCTTGGGCGGCATCTCGAACGTACAACAGCAAGCAGCAAGCGCTCCGCTCTAGTCAGCGTCTCCCCACACAGTGGCACCCGCCGCTACCGCAACACCCCACCTTTACCAGCTCGCCCTGTTGCGGCCGCCGACCAATGGGGCGCGCGCGCAACCGGCCGCCGCACCCGAGCCCATAAAGGGACCCCCACCCTAGTCGCCGCCGCCATACGCTGAGCAGCAGCCGGTGAGAGCACACGCGCGTTAGGCTGCGCTAGTTCCACCGACCGCGCTGACTGTGAAGCCTCAGGAACCTCGCTTGCGAGGAACACTGCGGGGGCATTTGGTGAATTCCAGTGTAGCCCCGAGTGAGAAGTGTCCCGGTTGTGTTCTTGTTAGGATACAAACGGGCCTTGTAGGGCCAGCGGGTTCTTTTAGAATCGTGCAAGGCGGCACCCTGAGCTTTTTAGCGTCAGCGGGAGCCGTTGGGCAAATTGACGTTGTGTTTGGTGAGTTGGAGCAGCGCCTTGGGAGTCGCTGCAGTTATTACTGCCGCGACGCGAGGCGCGTCTCCTTGTTGCCGCGGGCCGCTTTGCCGCCCGGCTCGGGCGCCCCAGCTGCCGCGGGGAATCTCCCTGCCCCCCCGAGAGGTAGGGCATTTACGTGTCAGGGCCTGGAAGACGACCAGATCCGCCAGGACCTGCTCGCCGGCCAGTATACCCGCGCACGTCAGGCGTTAGGGCTGAGTGTTGGCCGGAAACGTGTAACGGTGACAACAAAGGCCGCGCTCAGCAATCCCTTGGCAGCCTTTGACTTTGCCGCCCCCACCCTGCGCACGGACATGGAGGATTCGGTGGAGATCCACGTGGCGAGAGAGGGGACGGGTTTCAGTGTAGAAAGGATCAACCGGAGAGGACTAGGCACGATACTCAGTAGCCCGCTGATTCAGAATGTTCTCCCACACCTCGACCCTGAGGAGGAGAGGAGGCTGATGCAGCGGGTTATTAGAACGGAAAAACGTAGGGAACGGAGGAGAGAAGAACAGCGAAGGGAACGGGCAAGACAAGAAACAAAATACAATAGGGAAATAGAGAGGAAGGCAGAAAGGAAAATACTCCCAAAGCCGACAGCAAAACTGCTAGTCAGGGAGAAAAGGAAACGCGCCAAGTCACCAAAGCGCAAAGCAGGGGCGCCCGAGCTTCCCTCTCTAGTTTTCCACACGCAGACAGACACAGATAGGGCGGTCACAGCTGCAGGGACAGCCACTCCAGGCCCAAGCAACATACCTGCGAGGGAAGCGACTGCGGCAGACGAGCCTTCCGTAGACGCATTACTGACAGACGGGACTGCAAAAGACGGACCAAGAGCGGGCTCGACTGCGACAGACGCGCCTCCCGCAGACGCTCTAGTGACAGACGAGACTGCAAATGACGAATCGAAAGCTGACACGTCCTCCCAAACACATAACACCATACACGACACTCCGGCCGCGGACTCGCCCCAGAGCCCAGAGCCGACACACACAAGCCCCAGCGCTGCATCAGAGAGTTCGCCCGCCACAGCCGAGGAACCGGAAGATAACGGGACCTTCGAGCTGGCGCGGCGCACGGCCAAGGCCACGCCATCACCAACCTCGGCCGGCACTGCATGCGCCACACAAAATAAATTCGCCGCGCTCGATGAAGACGCGGAATCACAAGCACCACCACCACAGACACAACAAAACACACAAACCCCAAAGTACGAAAAACTGCCACCCATAGTAGCCACATTTCCTGACACCTACAAACAGATGTACGATCTTATCACCGCCGCCATAGGCGACGAGCGCTTCCACGCGAAATCCGCCGGCGGAGATAAGATTAAAATCACGTTAAAAACACTAGACGACTACACCACCATCAAGAACACTCTAAAAACACACAAAATAGCACACTACACGTACCCGACAGGCGCACAGAAGACCCTGAAAGTCGTTCTGAGAGGCTTCCCAACACGCACCGATCCCGTCGATATCAAAGAAGCCATAACGGCCAAAGGGTACGACGTAAGATCGGTGCGCAAACAGGGCTCAAACAACCGAGACCCGCTCTACTGTGCCACACTAACCGACACCCCACAGCACCGGAAGTTGTTCCAGGAAACCCGACTAATGGGCCTTGGAATAACCGCGGAAACACTAAAACAGAGATCAAGGGCACCTCAGTGCTTCAATTGCCAAATCATTGGGCATGTCAATTACCACTGCGAAATGCCACCACGCTGCGTGCGGTGCGCAGGCAACCACGCGTCCAGGGAGTGCCGAATGACGCCCCAAGACAAGCCAAAATGCGCAAACTGCAGCGGCGCCCACACAGCCAGTTACCAAGGCTGTCCAGCACACAAGAGGGCCAAGGCCCGACAAACAGGGCAGATCACAAACAACAAAAACACCTACCAAGCACCAACACGAAACAACACTAACAAAACAACCAGCACCACACAAAAAACGCAAACAGAAGAGACAAAAACAAAACCACGAAACAAAGAAAAAGAAGACAACACAAACACGCAAACTTCCAACCCAAGTACACGGTCACAGGACGACACACGCACCTACGCAAGGGCAGTATCACCCGCACAGACCCCCACAACAGAATACACAAACCCAGCAGCAACAACAACACAAACAAGCAACACACCCATACACCACTTCTCCCAAGCCCTGACAGAAGTCATCAAGCTCATG
Organism: Schistocerca nitens; assembly: GCF_023898315.1. Taxonomy (NCBI): domain Eukaryota; kingdom Metazoa; phylum Arthropoda; class Insecta; order Orthoptera; family Acrididae; genus Schistocerca; species Schistocerca nitens. Next base: position 53,847 of record NW_026046055.1, read on the forward strand.
GACAAGCTGATGCACACCATGACAAGGAAATTTGACCAGCTCTCCGCCGACATCTCATCGGCAGTTAGGACCTCGCAGACCACTGCGACAACCAGTGATACAGCACCGCAACATGGCTAGGCCAGCAATTCAGGGTTTTAAACTGTGCACGTTTAACGCCATGAGCCTCTTCCCCCAGGGTCTAGAGTTTAGACAATTCCTGGCGGAAGAAGAAATAGACATATGCATGGTGCAGGAGACCAACCTGAAACCGGGAATCAGAGTTCCTGCACCAAACTACCTCTGCTACAGACGAGACCGACCAACTGCAGGGGGCGGGGTAGCAATCTATATAAGAAGGGGGATTCCGCACCACCAGATTCACACACCAGAAATGACGCAGTTGGAAACAATAGCACTAGAGGTACAGACATCCACAGGACCGGTAACTGTGGTGTCAGCATATCGACAACCCAAAAACCACAGGTTAGTTGAAGACGATATCGTCAAATTAGGACAAATTGGAGGCAAGCTGATACTTGGAGGAGACCTTAACTCCAAGCACTCCGACTGGAACTCCAGGAGGACGAACCAAGCCGGCCGACAATTGAAAAGCATCGCGCGCATCCACCACATGCACGTGTGGGCCCCTGAGGAGCCCACACACTTTCCCAGAAACGGAAACAACCCGGATGTAATCGACGTAGCAATCACTAAAGGTCTCCCAGGATTTGTGACGGCGCATTCACTGAATAGAATGTCGTCAGATCACAATCCTGTCACATTCGAGATTGACATGGGCGGTTGGCTACCGCACAACCAGCGCTCAATCTCGTACAAACGCATCGACTGGGAAAGATTCAAAACACAAGTTATGGAAGAACTTACTAACATCCCGCTCCCGACAGAGGATACAGAACAAACGCTGAGCACTTTCACTGACACGGTCCTGCAAGCAGCACAGGGCGCAACACCTGAACTACCTCCGGCCCCTCCCCAAACACAGCGACTGCCACCCCAGCTGCTTGCCCAGATTAGGCACAAAAACAGGACCGCGAAGGAATGGAAACTTACGCGAAATCCGGACACCAGGAAGATGCTCAATAGGCTACAGAGAGAACTTAAGGTAGCGCTCACTGAGCACAGAAACCAGCAATGGTCAAACCGCCTTACAGCTCTCAAAGTGCAGGATAACAGCCTCTGGCAAGCCACCAAGCAGTTCACTAAAAGACGCGCAAGAATGCCGCCTCTGCACGGCGAGAGAGGACTAGTGTTCAGCGCCCAAGATAAAGCCAACGCACTCGCCGACGTCTTCGAGAAACAGTTCACACCAGCAGAGGCGCAGGATCACGAACACGAAAGAATGGTCCGCAGACAACTAACCGCATTTCTGGCAGCGGATGACGACGTCGATGAAGATCCACCTGCCTTCTCCACGGAGGAGGTAGCGAAAGCCATCAAATCGCTGCCCAACAAGAAAGCCCCAGGTCACGATCTCCTCACCAATGAACTGCTTAAGCACCTGCCCCAGCTAGCGATAGAAAAATTGACAGAAACGTTTAACGAAATCACGCGATCACAAAAATTCCCTAAACAGTGGAAACACGCGGAAGTGGTCGCGATCGCTAAGCCTGGAAAAGATCCCATCTTTCCCCAGCACCATCGCCCCATAAGCCTACTCCCAACACTGAGTAAGCTGTACGAGCGCCTCTTCCTAGTGCACATAGACAGGCACATAAGGAGAGAGAACATGCTCCCCAACTTCCAGTTCGGATTTCGCAACCAACACTCAGCACCCCAACAACTCATGCGAGTGGTCGAAGCCGCAACAGAAGCCTTTAACCGGAAAGGCTTCTGTGGACTAGTGCTACTAGACGTAGCCAAGGCCTTCGACAGTGTGTGGCACACTGGACTACTGTACAAATTGTACACGCTAGGATTCCCTGGCCATGTCGTTAAGCTCCTGAAGAGCTACCTAGCCAACCGCACATTTTGCGTCAAAGTGGACACTGCGAGGTCCACAAAACGCACCATCAAAGCTGGAGTACCACAGGGCTCGGTGCTAGGCCCAATACTGTACAACCTGTACACGGCCGACACACCGTCTGCCCCACAGACCCAGACAGCCCAATACGCCGATGATACGGCATTCTTCGCCGTTAGTACAAACAGGAGGATAGTGACGACAAGACTCCAAAACCTACTACACCAGACGGAAGCCTGGGCCAGGAAATGGCGAATCACAATAAATGGGGAGAAGACCCAAGCGATAATGCTCACCAAAAGGAGAGGCAAACGCAACCCTGCCCATCGCGCACGACAAAACAGACAACTACGACTACACAGACGCGACATCCCATGGAGGGCCACGGCCAAATACCTGGGTGTCACCCTTGACAAAAGACTGACATGGCGCGCACATATCGACGACATCAGAAGGAAGGCCAGCGCCAGACTCAACGCCATTTACCCCCTTCTAAACACCGAAAGCAGCTTGGCGGCAACTACAGGAGTGAGGCTGTACTGTACGCTTGTCCGCCCTATCATTGAATATGCCTGCCCAGTCTGGGGCTACGCAGCCAAAACTCACCTGCAAAGGCTGCAGCGGGTCCAAAATCGAGCACTCAGACGGGCAATTCACGTCAGGACACGCTTCCCCACTGCCGACACCCACGAGGCAACGGAAGTAAAGATGTTGAAAGATAGGTTCAGAGAACTCGCGGTAGCATTCTACCAAAACGCGAGCCACTCTGAAAACCAACTGATAAACAACATAGGGAATTACAACACCGACAACCTAAAATACAGGAGGCCAAAATGCATCCTAAATTAATAAAAAAGATTACCATAAACACAAAACAGCGGTTCACAAAAATCAGCATATAAAGCAAGGGTAAAACAAAAAGTTAGGTGCATTCACATGCAAAATTTAACATACAAACTTGGAGGAAATGTCAAAGGACAAAGAACCTCCACCACAAGACTACTCAACGTCCGAGTACGTCAAATATGCAACACGAGCGAGAGTCCCGCCGCCACGCACTCCGCTGCTCGACTCGCTGCGGCTCGCACCGTTACGTTACGTGTTTCAACTAGCCAAACGCCATGTCCGGACGCGGAAAGGGAGGCAAAGTCAAGGGCAAGTCAAAGTCCCGCTCAAGCAGGGCTGGGCTCCAGTTCCCGGTCGGCAGAATCCACCGCCTCCTGCGCAAGGGAAACTACGCCGAGCGCGTCGGCGCCGGGGCGCCCGTCTACCTCGCCGCCGTCATGGAGTACCTCGCGGCTGAGGTGCTCGAGCTGGCCGGAAACGCGGCCCGCGACAACAAGAAGACGCGCATCATCCCGCGCCACCTGCAGCTCGCCATCCGCAACGACGAGGAGCTCAACAAGCTCTTGTCGGGCGTCACCATCGCACAGGGTGGTGTCCTGCCCAACATCCAGGCCGTCCTGCTGCCAAAGAAGACCGAGAAGAAGGCCTAAACAGAGAGCGCGGCGCTGCGCTTGCGTGCTCCCTGCACGCAAACGCGCCTGCCTTTGCCTTGCCGGCTCGGCTCACAACAATCGGCCCTTTTCAGGGCCACCACACAAACCTACGTCCAAAGCAAAGTTTCCGTCGTCCGTGCTCGCCGCACTTTACACAACACGTCCACATACATACATTGCACAGCCAGCGCCGGCGCACGTCCGCCATCTTGTCCACAGCCCGTGTGGCCGAACGCGCACACATTTTGTCGTTTCTCTCTTTTTGTCTTTTTTGTTTCTGCACCCCTCCGCGCACGCACAGAGTCGCGTTCCAAACGACAACGACATCAATACACCGATAATGTGATGATCATTGTTAGCATTATAATGTTTCAATTAAAGGGGCGCGCGTGGCACAGACAAAAAAAAAAAAAACCAAACAGCTGATCCGATCGATCGATCGATCGATCGATCGATCCGGCCCGCCCGCCTATGCCCACGCCACAAACAAACAACAAACCACGCACACACTGGACTCAGCCGCGCCCATCGCGTCAAACTCAAAAACTAACGCACGCGCAGCAGCAGCAGCAGCAACAACAACAACACGCACAGGCAACACAGACTCTTTCGCACTTTTCAATCTCCGAACAGTGTGGTGGCCCTGAAAAGGGCCGTTTTCGTCTCTCCCACCAAGCACGGGCACGGCACGGCCGCGGGAAGGCCACAACGCAGCACAGCACACCGGCTGGCTGGCTGGCTGGCTGCCTGCCTAACCGCCGAAACCGTACAGGGTGCGCCCCTGCCTCTTCAGGGCGTACACCACGTCCATGGCCGTCACAGTCTTGCGCTTGGCGTGCTCAGTGTACGTCACCGCGTCGCGGATCACGTTCTCCAGGAACACCTTCAGCACTCCGCGGGTCTCCTCGTAGATCAGACCAGAGATGCGCTTCACGCCGCCCCTGCGAGCCAGGCGGCGGATGGCGGGCTTCGTGATGCCCTGGATGTTGTCGCGCAACACCTTGCGGTGCCGCTTGGCGCCACCCTTGCCCAGCCCCTTTCCTCCCTTGCCGCGGCCTGTCATTCTTCTTCCTTCCTCCTCCTCAAAGCAAGCAAGCGAAAAAACACAAGCGCCAGCTCCTCACCCGGCGCTAGCGAGTCGGCTACGGTGCGAGCTCTCTGCCGCCGCCCCCCTATATAGACTCTGGCCCGCCCTCCCCCCACCACGCGCACCGAGGGCATATAAGCGCGGCGCGGGGCCGCGCGGGCCCGTTGTCAAGGCAGCACCGGACGCTTCGTGTACCGCACGCACCTCCACGCCGCTCTTCCGCTATGGCCCGCACAAAGCAAACGGCCCGCAAGTCCACCGGCGGAAAGGCGCCGCGCAAACAGCTCGCCACCAAGGCGGCGAGGAAGAGCGCGCCCGCCACCGGCGGCGTCAAGAAGCCCCACCGCTACAGGCCGGGCACCGTCGCCCTGCGGGAAATCAGGCGCTACCAGAAGAGCACAGAGCTGCTCATCCGCAAGCTGCCGTTCCAGCGCCTAGTGCGCGAGATCGCCCAGGACTTCAAGACCGACCTGCGCTTCCAGAGCTCCGCAGTCATGGCCCTGCAGGAGGCCAGCGAGGCCTACCTCGTCGGCCTCTTCGAAGACACCAACCTGTGCGCAATCCACGCCAAGCGCGTCACCATCATGCCCAAGGACATCCAGCTCGCGCGCCGCATCCGCGGCGAGCGCGCCTAGAAACCGCGCCGCGCACGCGCGCCCGCCCAACAAAAACGGCCCTTTTCAGGGCCACTAACATCTCTCCGTCGCGAGCAAAACTTTTGTCGGTCTTGCCGCCCCGCAAAACAACAACAACCAATTCCCCTCCCGTCCACAGCCGCTCTCGCCAACAATCGACGTCACTCCCATCCCTCACAATACACACACACAACAGCCGGACGACGTCACCACACACCACGGGTGGCTGGCCGCCGCCGTCTCCGAGGCGCGCGCACGCTACGCTACACTACAACGTCAACGCCACCGCGCCTTCCCAATTCCCGCCGGCCACTTCCACGTCTCACGTCCCCCCGCCGCTTTGAGAGAGAGAGACACAACACACACACACAAAAGACACGACATCCGCAAA